>NC_028647.1:1977430-2078177 GCF_001406875.1 Solanum pennellii
TAAAATTGTAGGAGAAACACTACTATTAGACTATTGCCATAAAACTCTTGTGATAAAGAGCCCATTCACAAGAGGAGGCCAACAATTTTTCTCGCGGCAATTCAAGTTTCTTTACTGTTCTACGATCTAAATTATAAAGATATATCTCCTCATCATACAAGTGAATCAAGTAAATCAAAAGTCCACTTTCTTGGAGGTACAAAAACTTAACATCCCAAACATGCCTGTATCTAATTTCTCTTTCTCTGAGACGCTTACTAAAAGGGAAAATCCACTCATTTAAGAGATTAATCTTATACTTTTTGATCCATGACCGCGTCTCATAGTCCTCCAACAACCACATATCCACGATATACCATGGGAGAATCATGTTACATAAACACAAATGATCATCCTTCACCATAAGTTTCATAGCTAAATGATCTTTATCTGAGTTACAAACCTTACTTACAGGAGGATGAGGCATAGTAAACAACTCTTCTTTATCCATTCTGAAAACCATAATTCCGTTTTCACAAGGAGCAATGCCTTTCCTTTTTAAATCGTGCAACGTGATCCAATGCAATGCTCCATTAACAACAACAGGATTGAAACAATTTGGCAAAAAGTTGAAGGAGATTGACGAATGAATTTTCTCACACTTCCATATCTTTACAATATGTACGAAATATGTACAACAAGTATCTTGTAGTTGTGCCAAAAGAATTCTGAATTGTCTTGTGTAGGGACAAAAATACAGAGCACATACGAAAACTTCATCAAGTGTATATCGTACTGTCAATTCTTCTTGTGTTATAGGGTTGACAATATAATAAGTAGATTTCCACTTGGAGGAAACAAACATAAGAACTCCTTCACAAGAATATAAAAGATAAGGTTTATCCTTATTAATCTTAAGCTCAGGTTTGAGATGAAGTTTCTCAAACATAACTTTCTTTTTTTTCTTAATCTTCTTGTTTTCATTGTAAACAAAAACATCTTGTCCATGCTTTGCGAAATCACTTTTGGCATCATATTTGGCTAAATCATCATGTATGATAAACATAGGTGTAGTATGTCTAGATAGATGATGTATATTGGTAAAAGAGTGTTGTGATGAGACTAATAAGGCTCTCCAATGCCTACAAACCCATCGACATCTAAGAAAAGAATGTGATGGAAGTCTACTAAGAATATCAATCACCAGACAATCAGGCAAACGTTCAAAACTATTATCATCATCATCAACAACATTACTACCTTTACATATTGTTTCAACTAGTGAACCCAACCTTGTGAAAAAATCAAGTATCATGATCACCTAATAAGTCAAAAAAAATTATCACAAAATAAGAATTGGTATCACAAAAATAAGGGTATCACAGCTTATAGCAGTAAAAAGCAAATCTTTTATACTTTATACTCCAAGATTTCATTATCCCCTCTTAAAGTCTACCTTTTAATTTGGTTTTCAGAGGAAAAAACAAATCTTTTCCCCCTTTTTCATCTTCTTTTCCATAAATTCTGTGACTATCTGTTAAACCAAAATTTCATCCAAATCAACCTCTTTTTCTTTTCTCAAAATTTACAAGCAAAATACAACAAGAACTAAAAGGATTTAATACAAACAAGCAAAAGTATATAACTCAAAATTCTTCCCAAAAAAGCATAAATTAACTTAAAAAGACTCCAATTTTTAACCCAAAAAAACATCGAAAAAGCTAAAAACTCACCAATTATATGAGAAGAACTCAGCAATCACAAGGGGTTGTTCCCTTCTGAACGAGAGAGAAATTGTTGATGATTGGACTCTATTCAATAGGTTAAAATTTTCATATGTATATTATGACGATTTAAAATCTTTTATAATAGAGTTGTCTACTTAATTTAGGATTTGGATATCTTTATTCAACAAATTTAGCTTTTTTATAATAGAGTTTTACTGAAGAGAAATATGATATAATATATTATATTACTATAAATGGAAAAGAGAAATATTTTAGTTAATAAGCTTATAATATATTTGTAAAAGAAATTTCAAAACAACATTATTTTTTGTTCGGTTAATCAATTAAAGCGCTAGAATTGGAAAAAAAATAATTGGAGAGAGGAAGCCAGAACGTTATTAATGGTAAAATGTATTATATATTATATGATATTACTATAAATGGTAATTATGAAGGTAATATATATTGTTTATGTAAAATGGTCATATATATATATATATATATATTTTATTATTTTATTTTTCATTTATATATGTACTAGTGAGAGTTCCAAACCTAAGTATATCCAAACCTACCATCCAATAAGTTAAAGAGTTCCATTGATATATAACTTAATACTAGTAAACCTCAATCACAAAAGGGAACCAAGCTACTGTCACAAAATGTGCTCTGAAAGCAGACCCAAAAATGTATATTAGATTCAATTTAATGAATGAATTAGAGAAGATGTCGACACAGGAGAATGAAAACTAACAAATAATACATTGCCACATGATGTAAGAGAATCCAACATACACTTCAGCCGAATATTCATAATGTTACATGATGCCTATCACAAAAGAACTGCAGCAGCTCTAGAAAGAAATCACTTATTTAGGGTGGAACAGATGAAAATTTTCCTACCAAATGTCTTGGATCTGCAAGGATGGGGAAAAATCCCTCTTAACAATAAGAGACTGCATTTAAGTCATCAATGCAATAAAATCAGTTTCATTTTCGATTTGAACAATGACACATCATCTATGATAATATGAATGAAAGAATGAAAAAAGTAAGCATCAGAAAAAAGAGCTGTATTGGATAACCTTTTTAACACCAAGCATCAGTCTGAGTAAATATGTTTCCTAATTCATTTGTTCCATAGCTGCATGACTGATTCACACCATCGCAGCAATTGATTGTCCTCAACAACTTGCACTGAGCATGAGCCATTTAAAATTACTTACTGCAAGCCTATCCATGTACCTTTGATGTATGTTAAGACTTTACCACTTATGAACTGAAATCCTTTCAAACATCTAGAACTTTCACTATACATGATTAAAGTGCTTTTGGCGCACTCAATTTCACTTTAGGGGGTATGCTTTAGAAAAGTTATCTGATCTTCAGAATAAATTTTATCAGCTCCACTATGAGAAAAGAATAAACATTGAATTCAACATAATTGTGCTTTTTGTAAGGTAGGACCAGAATCATGGTAATACGTCAAGTCAACACAGCTTTTACTTTATATGGCATCAATAGTTCAATACAGGAGTACATTAGTCTATTAACTGCTACTTCTGATATTAGGTGTACTTTGTGCTCCATATATATGATACTGTTCAATCTTACCAAAAATGTGACATTGAGTCAATAGAAATTGTACTCTGAAGGTCGATGATTACAATGTTATAGTATAAAGAACAAATGACAGAACGAGGAAAAGAAGATTCAAAGAAGACAATCAGGGGGTCCATTGACAACGAATTCACAATGGTAGGCATCAGGCATACGTAGAACAGCAATGAGGTAAAATTTACCACTGCACAAATTTTACCAACAGTGGAAATAGTCTCAACAGGATATAGACCTCTCAGGGTCTCTGCACCTAGAAGAATTGCATCACTACCTGGGATGAAAGAAAAATGATATGAAGAATCTTGGAGACAAGGCCAAAAAAGGCACGTTTATACCTACCACAAGTATTTAGCATATATTCCACGTTTTTCTCGTAGGAATCTAGTATATCAAATTAATGTGACAACAGAGAACAGAAGCTACCATCCAATACAGCATTGGCAACATCTGTTGCCTCAGCACGAGTGGGTCGCAAGTAATCAGTCATACTGTCCACAACACGAGTGACCACAGCAGGTTTACCAGCCATATTGCACCTGTGAACAGCTGCCTCTTGAAATAGGAACACCTGGTAATTAATATAATCTGGTTAGAAAGAAAGAAATCTATACTAGATAACTGCAAAATGCCTTACAGTCAATGGGAAGGTCACCATGAAACAGTCTAATGAAGCAAAAATAAGTTCAACACCGGACCCATCAGGCACTATTCAATCACACGTAGATTATTCAAATACATTGTTAGCACACATATAATTCAATGAGAGGACTTTTATTTTATGTGTCACTGCCTTTGATTGTTAAGAGCATTGCATCTATTCATGTGTCTTCATATTAGTAAGCAAATCAATGCTCGACCCTTATATAGCATAAAATGTTTTATGATGTCCACCTTTACTCTTCTCAATACAACTTCTCCATATTCTATTCCCATTGAAATTCCATGCTATCATTCAAGCTAGTACTTGGTTATAGAAAATGTTTAATAATGAGTAATATCCATGAGTTGAAGTCAAGCTCCAGGAATTGATTTGATTTCCAGCTTGTTCTTAGGTGCAACAACTGTTCCTTAATGTAATAATGAGAAGAAAGCAAGACTTTAAGTAGATGTTTGGCTGCCTTTGTCTGATTCATTCACTGACGCGACTATGAGTTGAACCTCTCACTCACTGCATATAGAGCAAATGTCACCGGAACGCATCAACTATAACAATTATTAAGGAGAAAAGATGACCTCCTCAAGAATTCTGCAAGTGGACAGATGAAAGTTATCTAGGACTAAGTGACAGGAATTGTGACACTACAATATCAATCATTAGATGTGATTAAGATACTATTTAGGTAGCTTTTTGCTCATTTGTTGACCCAAAACACATTTAAAAGTATCTCATTATATGTGCCTCAACATTTCAGAACGTGTTCAGATATCATGGTGTAGATGGGGGCATATTGGTCATTTTGCCTTGCTTGTCGAACACTGTGTTGCTTTTCTTTTATCTCTTTCTTTCTTTCATCATATTTTTTTTTTGCCTTTCCAACCTTACTTGAGCCAAGGGTCTTTCGGAAAGAACATTGCTACCTTCACAAGGTAGGGGTAAGGTCTACGTATTCACCACCTTTCCCAAACCCACTTTGTGGGATTACCCTTCATATGTTGTTGTTGCTTTTTCAACCTTTAATTTGATGTTCGAATCACAACGCATTTTACGTAGATTATAACATTTTTCTTCAATCAATAACAGAAAGGAGTCATGTATTATCGCCCTTCCAATGAATCATTCAGATTAAACAGTGTGACATCTAAGCATGAATTAATTCACAAAATTATCTGAAGGCACACAATACATTTTTAGTACTCTAAGTAAGAGACAGCGCCTCATGGATGTACGTCAAACAGGACCCCATTTATTTTCGCATAATCCACAATATCACTTTTCATCCCTAACGGAAAATTCACTCACATCAACCCAAAAGAAATTCTCTGTACCATTTGATGTTAGAATTGGAAGATCATTTGGATGTCCATTAATGATGATGTGCCACTTTAATAAGGTGGCTGTATTATCATTATCAATAATATGTCACAGGAAAAGACTGAGGAGAATTCACTGACCTTCTCAGGTGGTAGATCTATCCCTAAATTTCCACGAGAGAGAATGATGCCATCAGCTTCTTCGAGAATCTCGTCAAAGTTGCCCATTTCCTATAAGCAAATGCAAGGAAAAATTTGTACCAACTACTGTGCAGTTTTTTTCATAAATAAATCCCTAAGTATTCAACAGGTAACTAACCTCCACATTTTCTATCTTAGCGAAAATCTCTGTTTGATTAAGATCACCCAGCTTAGATAGAAATTCACGGGCCTGAACAAGAACATGAAGAACCACTAGATTGTTACAAGATATGCTTCTTCGCTTCTGAAGTGATAGCATAGGAGAATTCCAGATCTTACGTAGGTGAGGGAAATGTTGAAATTAATAAAATGGAAAGTAGAATCTATAGAATAGCCTTACATGTCGAACATCGCGTGTATGACAGTGAAAGGATATCTATTTTGTTTCGAACCGCCCAACTGCTTAAAACCTGAAATAATAACAAGATGTACAGTGAAAATTTTCCGTTAGAGAGTATCATAGTTCTAAACAAAATTTGACCAATAAGTTCTGCAGAGTTGCTTTTAAACTGTACAATGTGAGAACCTTAATGAGCAAACAAATTGTCATTCCCAAATAATCTTAAGTATTTAGTTTTTCGTACTGCCTACACAAACTACTTGGAGTCTCTTGGACCAATATGATGTGGCATAAACTTAGAGAGAGTGAAAGACTGATTGCAAAATGATAGACTTCGATATTAGGTAACAACAGACCTTCTTATCTTTGTCCGTAAGAGTTGGCAACTCAATAAGGATCTGGGAGACATGTAATGTGTACAATGGTCCGGCCAAGGTGGCAGAATTTTTAATCAAGCAAACGACATCCTCTCCTTTCACCTCTGTAACCTGCATTGTAGAGAACTCTTGACAGCGGAATTTAACTAGTATAACATTGACCACATGCTGCACTTCTTTTTCACATCAATTTCCTGCATCAGCAGAAAGTCTAAACGGAAGGCCCATGTAACTCTTAACAGTAATTACACTATGCTGTCACAAGTGAGAGCAAATTGCCATACGAAGAAATTGCATTTCAAAAAGAACTGGTAAGTAGGTGGGTTACCTGGAGAAGAACATCAACTCTGACTAATTCACAACGCCTAAGCCATGACTCCAGAAATGGCTGGATCAGAGAAGATGAGCAAGACCTTTTCCGTTTGGATGGGTTCACTGTCTGAACCTCTTTAGGCTTTTCTCATAAATAAAAAAGGCCACTTAGCCATATTTGACAAAAAACAATAAAAAATCCATGAATTATCTCATGACAGCACAAATGGTAGGATAATAGAGAACACTTATACATCTTCTGATAACTAAAGACATAAGTCTTCAATGTTCAAAATCAACAATGGACATTAATCCTCCAAAAAAGTTCAACACCATTAACACCTAGAAAGAGCTAATATGAATGTTTCATCATCGGTATACAAAACCAGAATTTAATTGAAAGCAGTAAAACATAAAAGCTACTGAACAAGTGTGTAATTAGCAATGGACTTCACCAATTACTCAGATTCCTTCACTGGTGAGCAGACCAACCAGACATTGCCATAAGGATCAATCAACTTTACCCAACACAACCACCATCAGCACTACCGTCTTCTGCTTTAATTTCAGCAATTGCACCAGCAGAGAACACTTACACTTCTTTAGATAACTACAGACAAAAGTCTTCACTGTTCAAAATCAACTATGGAGATCGATCTACAAAAAAGTTCAACGCCATAAACACTTGCCAACAGCTGATATGAGAGTTTCATCATCGGTATACAAAACCGGAATTTAATTGAAAGCAGTAAAAAAAAAAGCAACTGAACAAGAGAGTGTAATTATCAATGGACTTCATCAATTACTCAGATTCCTTCACTGGTGAGCAAACCAACCACACATTTCCATAAGGATCAATCAGCTTCACCCCAACCTGACCACCATCAGCACCACCGTCTTCTGCTTTAATTTCAGCAATTGCACCAGCAGCGATAGCCTTGGCCGTAGCAGAACTAACATCCACAGTCTCCAAGTAGAAAACATATCCAGTCAAAGCAGTCTTCACAGGAGCAGTAGAGTCCTCATCAGTAAGGTCAGAGACAACGAAGATAGATGAACCAATCTTGAGTTCAACTGAGAGGATGAGTGGTGTCTCCTGCTCGACCTTCCTCTTAGGGTGATTCACACGTCCCACCTCCTCAGCACCGAAAGCATGTTTATAGAACTGCACTGCATCTTTAGCCTTTGCCGCTTTCACAAACAGCTGCGGCTTCACGGCCGTGAAGACGAGGGCATTCTGAGTTGCTTCCTTCTCAGGTCCTGCTCCATTATGTGCCTCTTCAGCCACTGTTTCACTGCAAAATTCTAAGAGAGACAAAACAAAAACGAAAATGGAGAAGAACAATTAGAAAAAGTGAAAATGTCAAATGAGTTTTGTATCAATTATTAGAACACCTGGTCCTAGGACGCCAGTTAGTAGTTTAGTCGTATTAGGATTGTCTTACTAGTTCAGCAGTTATTATTTAATTAGACTACTTTAGTTCAGTTCGTTTAGGAGTCTTATTACTTTCGTTGTAACTCTATTTAAGAACTTGCTGCCTTCATTAATAAATGTACATTCAGTTCATATGGTATCAGGGCTCTTCACGCTCTAAAGAGTACGATCCAGTTTTTTTTTTTTCTTCTTCTTTTTCCTCTTCTCACGCAGATCAGCAACAATGACCAACAACAATGGCAACAATCCCAGAGTTGTCAATGCTGATAACACGACAAGCACCAATACTATCATATAATTCAGTCCCGCATCCCAATTACCCATCAAACTAAGTGGTGGTCACAAATTCGCCACCTGGAAAGCCCAATTTTCCATGCTTATGTATGGCTACAACCTCTTTGGCCATCTCGATGGAACCAGTCCGTCCCCTGGTCGCACGATTACCCTCGGCACGAATATCTCTCCCAATCCTCCCTTCTTAACTTGGTTCCGTCAGGATCAACTCATCCAGAATGCTCTCATGGCTTCTGTCGAACCCACTATTGCCCCTACTGTTGCAGCCGCTGACTCGGCTAAATCAGCTTGGGATGCCTTGCATACCACTTATGCGAACAAATCTCAAACTCGAGTCTTCAGTCTGCGTGATCAGCTTGCCCGTGTCACTAAGGACTCTCGCTCCATTACTGAATATATTCATACTATTCGGTCCTTTTCGGATGAGTTAGCCACTGCTGGTGCTCCTGTTTCCAATCCTGAACTCATTGTCAAAATACTTAGTGGTCTAGGTCCTGAATTTCGTGAAATATCTGCTGCCATTCGTGCACGCGATACGCCTATCTCCTATGAGGAACTGTTTGAAAAGTTACTAGACTTTGAACTCTTCCTCCGCCACGAGGATGCTAAGAAACTATCTAGTACCATCACTGTTGCAGTTGCTACTCCCACTAAATTCAACTCCAATAATCGCAACAACCGTAGACAAACCAACAACTCTCAACAATGGCGCCAGAACTTGCGTCCAAGCGCTCCACCACAAGGGCAATCCAATTCAAATCCAAACGGTATTATTCGCTGTCAACTATGTAACAGAATTGGCCACACCGCCAATGTTTGCCGCTCGAGATCTCATAATCACTTTGAAGCAAAAGCCAACTATGCCGCTGGGCTTACAACGGAGACCAATCCCTGGATAGTTGACTCAGGAGCCACCCATCACATCACAACAGAGCCGCACAACCTACAACCATACCGCGGTAACGAAGATGTCTCCATGGGTGATGGTAACAAAATTCCTATCTCTCACACTGGTTCTACTAAATTAAATGCATCAAATAATGTTTTTAAGCTAACTCACACTTTGTGTGCCCCTTCCATCAAACGCAAGCTTATCTCTGTTTCTAAATTCTGTCAAGACAATCTTAAGTCTATTGAATTTTTTCCTTTTAACTTTGTTGTGAAGGATCTGAAAACACGGCAGCCACTGGTGCACGGTCGGACTAACAATGGACTATATGAGTGGCCTGTCTCACATCCCCAAGCTCACATTATCTCCACATCCAGCCCTCTCACTACTTGGCACCAACGTCTTGGTCATCCTCACTCTAGAGTTCTTAGGTTTATTTTGAATAAATTCTCGCTACCGTTTCATGAGAGAGACAAAAATTTTCATTGTAATTCATGTTTATCTAATAAAGCTCATCGACATCCTTTTACTCAATTATCATTGTGTAGCTCTAAACCACTTCAAATTATTTTCAGTGACTTATGGGGGCCATCACCAGTCTTATCTCTTGATAAAAAGTTGTATTATTGTATTTTTGTTGACCAATATACGAAGTACACTTGGCTCTACACACTAACAAAGAAAAGTGAAGTTAAAGATATCTTTCAAAAATTTCATCCTATGATGGAAAAACATTTTGACTCTAAAATTTTATCATTGTATACTGATGGCGGAGGTGAGTATAAAAGTCTTGACTCCTATCTTTCACTTCACGGCATTCAACACCTCTCTACCCCTCCCTATACACCCCAACGAGTTGCACTTGCAGAACGGCGACATCGCCATATTGTCGAAACTGCAAGAACACTCTTACATGAGGCGTCTCTCCCACCCCAATTCTGGTCTTTTGCATGCCATCACACTGTCTACCTCATCAATCGTCTTCCAACCTCTCACCTCGATAATCAATCCCCATTCCAAAGATTACTTAGAAAATCACCTAATTATAACTCCCTACGAATTTTTGGTTGTTTATGTTATCCATGGCTAAAACCATACTCCAAAAATAAACTTGAATCAAAATCTACCCCATGTGTCTATCTTGGATTCTCACTATCCCATCACTGTCACCAGTGTTTTGACCCAATTTCTGCAAAGGTTTACTTATCTCGAGATGTGCGATTTGTTGAGGATGTTTTTCCATTTAAGACATTGTTCTCCAACATTGCCATTAAATCAACTCACCTGGAATGGGCAACACCAACAATGCCAAGTTCTTCAGACCCCACACCCAAACTTCCCATAGTTACAGATCTGCCAACTCCATTAGAAATAGCAGCACGCACTATTACAGATTTTCCATCACCATCTGCTTCCTCTCCAGCCCAGTCCGGAGACAACTCAAACTCGCAGTCCTTATCCGACGATGCATCAGCGGCAGACGCAACAGATTCACCTCTAGCAACTCCTCCCTCTCAAGGTAAATTTCTGTCTTCCTCATCTTCAATAATTCCTGCTTCCCAGAACACCTCTTCTATATCTACTGCCCAGCGTTTAGCACTACCACGCCTCCCTACAAACTCTCAAACGCCGATACCAACCAACACACAAAGCAGCTTGTCTCCTCTCCTTGTCTATCACCGTAGAAACACCAACCCACCAACACATATGGCTCCTCAACCAGCCTGTCCTACCTTCGAGTTAGAACTCGCTCCTTCACCGCCTCAATGTCCGTCTCCTCCTACCCGTGCTGTCACTCGATCCCAAAATAATATCACAAAACCAAAAAAGATTTTTGATTACCTAGCCAAATTGAACCCCACTGTCACACCCACTACTGTCAAACAAGCACAAAAATATCCAGAGTGGCGTTATGCAATGAAACATGAATTTGATGCTTTAATTAAAAATCAGACTTGGGAACTTGTTCCTCCTGACCCGACCAAAAACATTGTATCCTGCAAGTGGCTTTTCAGGATCAAGAGAAATGCTGATGGGTCCATCGACAGATACAAAGCGCGCCTAGTTGCAAAAGGCTTTACTCAGAGGCCAGGCGTTGACTTTCATGCCACATTCAGCCCAGTCGTCAAGCCCACCACAGTTCGCATCGTCCTCTCTGTGGCACTTCGTCACAACTGGCACCTTCGCCAGCTAGATGTCAATAATGCCTTCCTCCAAGGCAACCTGGAAGAGGAAGTGTACATGGTACAACCTCCGGGGTTTACTAGTGATGACAAACCAATGCATATATGTCGGCTACGGAAGGCAATCCATGGCTTGAAACAGGCTCCTCGGGCGTGGTACAATGCCCTCACGGGTTATCTTTCATCCATAGAATTTGTTAAGACAAAATCTGATGCCTCACTAATTGTCAGACATGGTGCAGGTGATACGTTATTCGTCCTCGTCTATGTTGACGATATTATTATCAATGGGAGAAATACTTTAAGTGTCAATCAGGTTATCACTTCCCTTGCTTCTAAGTTCTCTATTAAAGATTTAGGTAATCTTCACTACTTTCTTGGTGTTGAAGTGATACGCAGCTCCAACGATTTAATTCTCACCCAAGCAAATTATGTGAATGAAATTTTGAATGATGAGCTAATGACCAACTGCAAGAGTGTTAACACGCCCATGAGTGCATCTGAGTTACTCACCTTGTCTGATGGAACTCACTTGACTGATGCTACACGTTACCGCCGAGTCTTGGGTAGGCTTCAATATCTGTCCTTCACTAGACCTGACATAGCTTATGCAGTCAACAAGCTTTCTCAATTTATGCAAGCACCGATAGACCTTCACTGGAAGGCTGTAAAACGTGTTCTTCGATACCTGCGGGGTACCATTCAACTCGGCCTACGCGTTACTCCCATTGATGAATTCAATCTACATGTGTACTCTGATGCAGATTGGGGTGGGGACATCGTTGACAGAGTTTCTACATCTGGTTACATCCTATTTCTTGGTCACAATCCGATTAGTTGGTCATCAAAGAAGCAAAATACTGTCTCACGCTCCTCCACTGAGTCCGAATACAGGGCAGTGGCTAATGCACTTTCTGAAACCTTATGGGTTACCAATCTCCTAAATGAATTGCGCTTTCCAGTACATCAGCTACCCACAATTTATTGTGACAATCTTGGAGCCACATTCTTGAGCAAGAATCCTGTCCTCCATAGTCGTGTTAAGCATGCTGCTGTGGACTTTCACTTTGTTCGCCACTATGTTGATATCAAAGGGTTCGTGTTGTTCATGTCCATGGTGCCGATCAAATAGCAGACACCCTCACCAAGGCACTTTCTAAATCTGCTTTTGAGTCTAATTTGTTCAAGTTAGGCTTAGTGACTCATCGTCTAACTTGACGGGGCATATTAGAACACCTGGTCCTAGGACGCCAGTTAGTAGTTTAGTCGTATTAGGATTGTCTTACTAGTTCAGCAGTTATTATTTAATTAGACTACTTTAGTTCAGTTCGTTTAGGAGTCTTATTACTTTCGTTGTAACTCTATTTAAGAACTTGCTGCCTTCATTAATAAATGTACATTCAGTTCATATCAATATGTATCAGATGATGCATATAATTTTATGCATTCTTGTAATCAAGAATCTCAAAGCCTTTCTTAATGATTGCGTAGTTCATCCATCTAGAATGTGGTGGTATGGTGTGATGTATATACCTGGATGTAAGAACTCAGAATCAAAACTAGATGAGCAAGGACCACCTTCCTGAAATTTCAATTAAAATAAGCAAATTCAAGAAAAGACCCACCCATTCAAAGATTAAATCAGTATTGACAAAAATATGAAAATAAATATAGCAAGTATTTCAAGAGTTGAACTTACATACCATGGTTGGTGCCAAAACCGGCACAAAATGAGGAGCAAGTTCAACTGAGCTGATACTCGCTACTGGACAGAGTTGTGGAACCCCGTCTCCCAAAGATACTTGATATCTAAACTCTGATGCATTATCAACAATAGTAGCAGGGACATTTTGTATGACATCATTATTAAACATGTGTGCCTGCAATCAATCAACTTAAGGTTCAAAAAATCCAAAAATATACTTACTTAATCCGTAAATTCAACTCGGTAACTTACTGATTCTCCAGGTAATGGCATCATAGGGTTTGTACACCTTAACGCAGCAACACCTGTAAAACAAATGTTTATCATTGACATGTATATAACACGGTTAATGCAATCTAAGTTACCAAATTCATTTAAGAGAGGACATAAAAATAACTTACGGCAATATGTGAAATAAGCAACACAACATATGCAAGCGCCATTGAATATTACACAGCAGATGGCAGCCCAAATGAAGAGCCTGTTATACCTTTCAAACCTACACATATAGTTTTTAGAATTCACTATCATGTCACAACGTGAAACCACTGCATCACATTGGACTTCAGCATGTAGACGATCATTATTAACCATTCCCTCTGGATTAGTCTTTCTTGCCTCCTCTTTTGTTTTAATCACTTTTACTTCTTTGACCAACTGTTTTTCTTCTTGATCCAAATTTTCAATAGCTGGTATCATTCTTTTCAGTTCTTCTCTTGCTGCCCAAATAGCAATGGCTAATCCTCCGAATAAGCTGAGTAGGGATACAAACGTGATCAATCCAGCAATTGCGCATGATAGGTGAATATGTTCATAAAAAATCCAAGCGCCTGAATAAGATAGGATGAATCCTATTCTGTTCCCTAAGGACTCTATGACCTTATTTGCTTTTTGTTCAGAATAAGCCATTTTTGAATCCACCTTCTTCATTTTCTTCTCAATGACTTTTAGGGTGACAACGCTGTTATCCAAAGCTAGAAGAGATACTGAAGCAGAAGAAACAGTAATTGTTATCTAAAACACACTTCAAGAATTCACATCAGTAGGAAAAAAGGAAGGAAATCTAAAGTACGAATTGTTACCTGTCGGATCTGGAGGTGCATTTTCCACAACTGAAGCTAGATTTTAAAGGAAAAAACATACTCAGTTTTTTCTCTGTTTAAGCATTACCCACAAATAAACATATCCAAAATACATAGAAGCACGCATTTAATGATATCAAATGTTACTTGGATAAACACTAGACTCGAACAACAGTTTTAGAAAACATGAATCCAAACTTAATGATAAATCGTTTTGGTCTTCATCCTAAAGCCTATATAAAGTTTTCAAAGTCCTAAATTACCCACCCACTTAAACATCCATTTCCCTATTTCCCAAAAACCTAACCAAATTCACTCCCCAATTTCTCTCTCAACCTAAGGAAGAATAAGAAGCTAGGATTCATTCAAGGACATCAGTTCACCATTCATCTTGGCTTTGAGTAGCAAAGTATGTGGGGATTCACTGGAGGATTATATTAGTTGGGGAAGAGGTAAATCTATTTCAAATTGTATGTAGTATTCATTAATTACACTTACGTTAAGATAAAATATAAAGAAATTGCAATAATACCAAGCATGACAGTGGAAAGAGCTAAGGGAGTGATGTTGGCTGTGTTGCGGAAGCCGAATATATAGAGAGTGATGGAATCACAACTACTATATCTAAAGGTAGCTAATAAATAGTAAATGAGACAACAACAAAAAGAACACCAGGAATTAACAAGGTTCGGCAAACTTTTGTTTCCTTTTGCCTACTCCTCGGACACAACCAATCAATATTTATTTCACTCCAAAAGAGTATAAGTGAAATAGTACAAGAGAGAAAGAAGAACAAATGCCTTAGAAGATGAGAAGGCAAATTAGAGGTGTTTCACAAATGATATAGGAGCTACCTATTTATAGGAGTGAATTCTTCCTATTGATGTCATCCATGACATCACAATATGTCAAAATGTCAAGATTTACCTTGTGAAATCAATTTATGGTTCACCTAAATTTCACCTACAAAAGGTGCTATCTTGACTTTTCTAGCAATGAAGAATTATCCTCCTAACTACCATATCTTCTCATTAATCCAATTTTTGAATCTTGTCAAATTTAACAAATCTCCACCTTGGCAAGATTCTCCATTTTCAACTTTCTCTCAACAACAATTTTGATTGTGTCTTCAACCTTAATCTTCAATGTTCAACAATGTTGATCAAGTTCAAACAATGCTGAAACTTGACCGCAGTCACCACTTTTGTCAACATATCGGCAGGATTATCCATAGTATGAATTTTCTGCATTATGACTCCACCATCTTCTATGATGTCTCGTATGAAATGATATCGAACGTCAATGTGCTTCGTCCTTGCATGATAAACTTGATTCTTTGCTAATTGAATAGCACTCTGACTATCACAAAATATTGTGATTCCGTCTTGTCCAATACCAAGCTCTCTAAGCAATCCTTGAAGCCAAATTGCTTCCTTCACAACCTCTGTAATTGCCATATACTCTGCCTCCGTGGTAGACAAAGCAACTGTTGACTGCAAAGTAGACTTCCAACTAACTGGTGCATTTGCAATAGTGAAAACATAACCAGTAGTTGATCTTCGTTTGTCCAAATCACCTGCATAATCTGAGTCACAATATCCAACAAGATATTGACTATCTTTCTGCTCGAAAACCATACCAACATCTACAGTGTTATGAATGTACCGTAGAATCCATTTTACAGCCTGCCAATGATCCTTTCCAGGATTGTGCATGTACCTCCTTACAACTCCAACAGCGTGTGAAATATCTGGCCTTGTGCAAACCATTGCATACATCAAGCTACCAATAGCATTAGCGTATGGTACTCTTGACATATATTCTCGTTCAGTTTCATTACTAGGTGACATAGCATCACTAAGCTTAAAATGAGGAGCAAGCGGAGTGCTAACCGACTTTGTTTTTTTATTCATACCGAATCGCTTTAGTACTCTCTTCAAATATTCCTTTTGAGATAAATAGAGTTTCTTTGAATGTCTATCTCTTTTTATCTCCATGCCAAGAATCTTCTTTGCCTAACCCAAATCCTTCATCTAAAACTCCTTTCTTAGTTGAATTTTTAGCTTCTCAATTTCCTCTTGACTCTTAGAAGCTATCAACATATCATCAACATATAGGAGAAGGTATATAAAGGAATTATCTTCAAGCTTGCGCAAATACACACAATGATCGTATGTGCTTCTTATGTACCTTTGCTGCAACATAAACTTGTCAAATCGTTTGTACCATTGTCTAGAAGATTGTTTCAATCCGTACAATGACTTTTCAAGTTTGCACACCATATTTTCTTTTCCATCAACTTTGAATCCTTCTGGCCGAGTCATATAGATTTCCTCTTTCAAGTCTCCATGTAAAAAAACCGTTTTTACATCCAACTGAACTAGTTCTAAATTCAACTGTGCTACCAAAGCCAACAAAACTCTAATGGAGGAGTGTTTCACAACTGGAGAAAACACCTCATTATAATCAATTCCCTCCTTTTGAGCATATCCTTTGGCCACCAATCTTGCTTTGTAGCGAACATCTTCTTGGTTAGGAAATCCTTCTTTCTTTGCAAATACCCATTTGCACCCAATTGCTTTCTTGCCCTCTGGGAGATTGGCCAATCTCCATGTATGATTCTGATGAAGGGACTGCATTTCTTCATCCATGGCAATCCTCCACTTATGTTCTTCTGAACTTTGGACTGCGTCTTTATAAGTGGTAGGAATGTCATCAACTGCAATTGAGTCCGCACAAGCCACCATATCTATGAGTCGAGCAGGTTTTCTAATTGTCCTTTTTGGCTTGCCGGTTGCTATTGATTCAAGTTGTGGTTGAGGTTCTTGATATGGAACCTCTTCTTCGACTGGCTCTCCTTCAAGAGGAAAATTTTCTGTTGTTTCCTCGTTTGATCCCTGTGTTGGGAAAATTATCTTTCCCTCAAACTCCACCTGCTTTGAAGCACCATCAATTTGTTTGGCTTCTTCAAGTGTTACCTTATTTGTCAAGGCAGATTCATCAAAGGTAACATCCCTGCTGAAAATAACTTTTCTTGTCTCTGGACACCATAAACGGTATCCTTTGACTCCAGAAGTAATTCCCATAAATAAAGCTTTCTTTGCTCTTGGGTCCAATTTTGACTCTCTTACATGATAATATGCAATTGAGCCAAATACATATAAAGAACCATAATCTTCAGCAGGTTTTCCATACCATTTTTCAAATGGTGTCTTCCCACCAATAGCAGCAGATGGTAGACAATTAATGAGGTGGCACGCATATGTTATTGCCTCAGCCCAAAATTCTTTGCCCAAACCAGCATTGGACAACATACACCGAACTTTCTCCAGCAAAGTTCGGTTCATGCGTTCTGCCACTCCATTTTGTTGTGGTGTATTTTTGACAGTGAAATGTCTAACGGTGCCATTTTCCTCACAAATTTTCTGAAAAAAATCATTTTTTGTATTCGCCACCATTGTCTGTGCGAAGACACTTGATCTTTCTGCCACTTTGAGTTTCTATCATCGCCTTCCATTTGAGAAAAATTCCCAATACTTCATCTTTTCTTTTCATCGTATACACCCACAATCTTCGAGAAAAGTCATAAACAAAGATTACAAAATAGTGTTTCCCACCTAATGAATGTGTTTTGGAAGCACCCCAAACATCTGAATGAACATAATCCAGAATACCTTTAGTATTATGGATAGTTGTTCCAAATTTAACCCTTGTTTGCTTTCCCTTGATACAATGCTCACAAAACTCCAAGTTGCAAGTTTTTACTCCTTTTAGCAATCCTTGATCTGATAAAGTTTTCAAGGATTTCCCTCCAGCATGCCCCAAGTGCATATGCCACAGCTTGGTCATTTCTGCCTCCTTCTCGTCATTGGATGTTGTTGCCGCTGTCCCAATAACTGTACTACCTTGATAGTGGTACATGTTATTATTTCTTCGAATTGCCTTCATTACCACCAGTGCACCAGAGCATATTCTCATCACTCCATTATCTTCAATGACTTTGAACCCCTTTGATTCTAGGGCTCTTACAGAAATGAGATTTTTCTTCAAATCTGGTACATATCGAACATCTGTTAATGTTCTACTTAATCCATCATGGTTCCTTAATCGGATTGAACCAACACCATATGCGGTAAGAGGATTATTGTTTGCAGTGTGAATAACTCCACATTCTCCTTCTTGTAAATAAATAAATCGGTCCCGATTGGGACACATATGATAACTACAAGCTGAATCCATCAACCATACATCAGATGATTTGGATGGATCTGTTGTAACTAGTGAGTAATCGGAATCATCACAATCAGCCACATTTGAATCCATGACAGCCTTCCCATTATTTGGTTTGGCTTTGCTATTCAACTTTGGGTAGTCTTTCTTCCAATGCCCTTTTTCTCGGCAAAAGGCCCATTCATCTTTGCTGAGTCTCGATCTTGACTTCGATCTCCCTTTCTTCGTTCTCATATGATTTTGAGAACGACCTCTCGCAACTAGTGCTTCTGCTTCTCCGCCTTTTGGTTTTTCTCTCTTTCTTTGTTCATAACTGTATAAGGCAGAACAAACTTCTTTGAGAGATACTTCATCATTCCCATGCAGTAGAGTCGTTTCAAGATGCTCGAACTCATCGGGAAGTGAACTTAACAACAGTAAGGCCATATCTCCATCCGTAAAAATCACGTCCATATTTCGCAAATCTGTCGCCAACTTATTAAAGCTGGTGATATGATCATTCATTGTGCTATCAAGAATATAAGTGAAGCGTAACAGTCTTCTTTTCATGTAAAGCTTATTTTGACTGTTTTTCTTCAAGGATTTCTCCTCTAATGAATTCCATAATTTATTTGCAGATGTTTCCTTCGTGTATGGATACTTTATTCTCTTGCAGGTAAGATCGAATGGTGTTGCAAGCAACTCGGTTGATAATCTTCCAATCTTCTTCTCCTACACCGTCTGGTTCCTTTTCTTCAATGGCAATATCTAGCCCTTGTTGAAAAAGAACATCAAGAACCTCGCCTTGCCACATTCCGAAATGTCCTGACCCATCAAAAATTTAAACTGCAAATTTCGCATTTGACACAATTCTTGTCATAAGCGAAGATGTCAATGATGACGTATTATTGACACTTGATGTGGACTCATCATTTTTCTTGTCTCCCATTTTACTACAAATACTATTTACTAGCTAGCAATGCAAAGACCAAAGTAAATCTTTTTCTGATGTGGAAGTTCAGACTATGCTGCAACCACAGAGCATACTCAGATAATACCTTGGCTCTGATACCAATTTTTGCGGAAGCCGAATATATAGAGAGTGATAGAATCACAACTATTATATCTAAAGGTAGCTAATAAATAGTAAATGAGACAACAACAAAAAGAACACCAGGAATTAACGAGGTTCGGCAAACTTTTGTTTCCTTTTGCCTACTCCTCAGACACAACCAATCAATATTTATTTCACTCCAAAAGAGTATAAGTGAAATAGTACAAGAGAGAAAGAAGAACAAATGTCTTAGGAGATGAGAAGGCAAATTAGAGGTGTTTCACAAATGATATAGGAGCTACCTATTTATAGGAGTGAATTCTTTCTATTGATGTCATCCATGACATCACAATATGTCAAAATGTCAAGATTTACCTTGTGAAATCAATTTATGGTTCACCTAAATTTCACCTACAAAAGGTGTTATCTTGACTTTTCTAGCAATGAAGAATTATATTCCTAACTACCATATCTTCTCATTAATCCAATTTTTGAATCTTGTCAAATTTAACAGGTTGCTATTCTGGATGGTAAGCATAAATAATTTCATATTCTAACTAAAAGTGGAAAGTTTATCTATATTGGTATATATGATATGACTAAAGTATCAATCAATAGGAAAAAAAGGCAGGAAATCTGAAGTACGAATTGTTACCTCCCGGATGTTGACTTGTACTTCCCACATTTTGAGCTAGAATTTTAAAGGAAAAACATACTCAGTTTAAGCATTAAATACAAATCAACATATCCAAAATATGTAGATGCACGTAGCTAATAATATCAAATGTTACTTGACTAAGCACTAGACTCGAACAATATTTTCAAAAAACATGAATCCAAACTCAATGATAAATCATTTTGGCCTTCATCCTAAAGCCTATATAAAGTTTTCAAATCCAAAATTACCCATTTAAGCATCCATTCTCCCATTTCCCTAAACCTAACCAAATTTACTCCCTACTTAAAAATGATTTATGCACATGACTCTGATTCTAGTTTTCTCATCATATTTTTGAACTTTGCATAGATAACTCTATTTATTTTGTATTGTAGAAAAGCATGAATTTAGGATCAATTTTTTAAACTACTAGTTTGACGACTTAAATCCCCGACTCAGTTCCTCTGGAAATCATGACTACGATTTCGTTATATGATAGATACACTATATAAAGAAGAATTTTTAACCATTTTTAACTAAATGAATTAATTAGTAGTCTTGTATAATTAATGTTGTCATTAGTCCCTATTACTCTAGATGCAACTCTGTTTAATACCATCCTAGGATCATGGTTATGAGATTATCTATACTTAGTAGACCATAATTTGTCACATTAGGGTGATGAAGTTGATGCTCTTAATTTGTTATATGGTTATAATCCTTACTGTGCTTCTCCCGGATGACCTTTTTTTTGGTTTACTTATTTCTATTTGCTATAAGTTTCATTGTTCATTTTGATACTTAACCATTACATGCTAGCTAATTTTTTTATTTCTCTTCTTATCTTTGTCTACATGTATATACCGGAGCCAAAGAGTCTCACCGTGAGACTCAACGACACCATTGTCACTCGGAGCTTGCATAAACCGAACATGGGATTGACCACTCATATTTTAATAAAACATTTACTTGCTTTTCCTATTTGCAGAGACCCATCTGGACATAATTAGATGTTGTAGCCAATTAGTTGTCTAGCCTATTATTTACCATTATGATTGCTTAATTATTTGGCTTGCTGTGATCCTTTTTTTTTACAATCTAGACATATTTGATCTCTACTTGAATACTTTATTAGTGAATTGCATCTAGTTTAATAACTTGAATTAAAAACAATCAGCTTGTTCTCTAGAGTCATGTTTGATACTAAAAAGAGTTGATGGTGTCCAGTATGTCCTTATTGCTGAGGAATACACTTTTATCAGTTTCAAAAAAAAAAAAAGATTTTAATTACCTACTTCTTTTAACTACTCGTGAGTGTAAAACTTATCATTGATGCTTGTTTAAACTTTGGTCGTAGACTAACACTTATTCCTAAATAGACCGATATATTTTAAATATTAGCTAGAGTTATTTATCCTCACAATATCATTATACAATATCAAACCATTTTGAATAAAAGTAGTTAACTTTATGGCTTCCTTTAAAACAAGTCAGATTTTTCTATAAAAATAAAAGAAGCAACCAGCTTACATTCTTTTGAGCCTAACTAGCAGATTGTTTGTTTTTACATTTGGATTAGCCCATCACTTTCTTTCAAGTCCCACTGACGTTATTTTACTTTTAATATTCATACTTTAGTTACTTAAATGATAATATATAAATTCATTCAGTTAGCATTTTAAACTTGTTTCTTACCTCTTTCACTTAGCCTAATTAAATAATTTAAGTGTTAACTATTTTTAATGGATCTTAAAGGATGCCTAACCCCTTCCCTTTAGATTAGTTGAACCTTTACCTAGAATCTCTAGACCTTAAAATGAAGTTTAACTTTAGACAAAGACTTTAATCAATATTAGGTGCCCTAATTCACCGTAATAATTAGGTGGTAACTTCTTGAATTAGTTATTAACTTTGGAATCACCAAATGTTGTAAACTACTTTGACCCGGTTAAAATGGGGTATAGCAGCTACCATGTCTATTTTATGCATATTACTCTATACTTAGTACATAAGATGTATTAATGCATACTTGTGCCTACATTGTCTCACTAATGTAGGATTCGAAGATCCTACCCCTCGCTATTGTGGCTAGTTGATTCTCCCGGATTCAAGAGTTTGATGAGTTATCATGTTCCGACGATTGAGATACATGTACTTGTTCATATCTTTTCATTAGTACATCCAAACAAGATTCAATTTGGTGTGAATTAGCTTGAAAGGGTGTACGAAATATTACCTTCTAAGTCAGGCACCAAAAGCTAGATCTTGATGGCCATCTGGTATCAAAAGAATAAAAAAAAAAAAAACTCTAAGATTAAATTTTATCCTACCTGTCTTTGTTACTTACACTAACAAACAAATGGAAACGGGAGAGGGGAGTATGTTAAATTTTATACAAGGTACAAAGACAATGTAATGTGGTGAGCATCAGCTTGAAAGGGTGTACGAAATATTACCTTCTAAGTCAGGCACCAAAGCTCGAACTTGATGACCATCTGGTATCAAAAGAATAAAAAAAAAAACTGAGATTAAATTTTATCCTACCTGTCTTTGTTACTTACACTAACAAACAAATGGAAACGGGAGAGGGGAGTATGTTAAATTTTATACAAGGTACAAAGACAATGTAAAGTGGTGAGCATCAGCTTGAAAGGGTGTATGAAATATTACCTCCTGGATCCAATAAAGGAACTTCAGAGTCATCTGGAATCAAAAGGAGAACACAAACAAAGTTAGGTTATATAGATGCAACTTCTCGCTTTCTTTTTTTATGAAAGGAACATAACAAGTTCTTGCTTTTCTCTCTTTAATACATATGCAACTTCTGGTTTTCTCTCTATAAAACAATTGAATGTTGAATGCAATTTAATAACTTATACCCAACTTATGCAAAAACGAAGAGTTGTGCAAACAACCAACAGTGTGTTAATCACCCTTCTTCTACAGTAATTTAACAACCAAACTGATGAAAAATTTTATGTCATGATATCTTCCATACCTCATCTCTGTTTTACTGATACATGGTCCATTCAAATGTTTCACTTTAACAAAATATTGGACAAGATGATTACCATGACCCAGTAATGAACATGCAGAAATTGCCGAATGGCACTATATTCAGTAACTGTTAACACGGATGTCACGGTATTATAAAGAGTTCCACTGCAAAAACATCCCTGCTCCCCTGTTTTGACTTTCATCACCTGTGAAACGGTGCACATCCTCATAACTCCTAGCGTCCGTATTCAAACGTTGCCACCAAGTACATTACAGCCTCTTCAAAAAAGAGAAAATCGGATGGAAATTCCCAAACTTATCTTCACCGGAAACATCTAGGTTTGAATTAGTTCTTAATGCTCCTTCACAAGACTACCATCTTCAAATTTAATAGTTACACACTTGTGATTTAATGACGAATTTTCATTCTCACCTATTTCGTTTTATGTAAGTGGTTCATTACGCCACATCTTTTACAATCGTATGTTCTACTTACTTACTCGTGTCCACCAGTTCTACATTTACAGTTATCTGCGATATCAATCTCCAGGAAAATCAAATCATAACCTCCGATTTCTCTTGCTTTGTGAACTTCATCCCTATAATGTTAGCCTCTGACTCCTCTCACTCAACAGCAATCACATACCCAAATGAAACAGTCTCCAGCTAACCACAAACACATATTTACCGTATCGGAACTATAATAGCAAATACCTGACTGAGAACTGGATCTTCCGAGGCATGAAAAGGGATTTGTGAGCAGCTTCTGCACAGCGGCTCTTGTTGACCGGTCCATGGAGTTCATGCAATGAGCAAAATAGTTCGTTTCGCCGGAGCTTAGAGCTCACTTGTTAGTGAGCTTCATTTTTCTCACTGGTTAATTCGTTGGGTTTTGTTTGATAGTGATGGGTAGTAGTACAACGTGATCAGAGAGCTTCAGCGGAAATGGAACCGTTTTTTCTTTTTTGAATTAAAAAAAAAATCTAAAAATTAGCCAGCTCTTTTACTTAACTTTGGCAACAAGTAAATATTCGTCTACCCAAATTAAAATTACATACTCCTTCCGTCTCATTCTCATTTTGGTAATATTTGATCGGACACAAAGTTAAAAAAATATAACTTTAAAATATTTATCAGATTACCTTTTTAAAAAGTAAATTTATTTTTCTCTCTCTATGTTTAAAGTTAAATGAAACTAACAAGTGTAAAAGAGAAATTATACCTTAAAATGTTTACCATATAAAAAAAATAAATCACTCTTTTTAGACTGATAAAGAAAAAATTATGCCACATAAAATGAAACAAAAGAATAATTTACTTTACGAAAGGATATCCTTAGACTATTTGTAAATGTATATCTTCATTTGTTTATTGGGCTAAAAATGTCATTTAGTCGATTTTCTTGGCTCACTCGTGCCCTTAAATCCGTTAAGACTGACAATCCTTTGCCTTTTTTTTTAATTATTGTTATTATTATTATTGAATGATGTTTTTTTATCGAATAAAATTAAATTTTCAGATTATCATACTTTTTTCAATCTTTCGTGACTCAATTCAAAGAAAATATAAATTAATTATTTTTTTAGAAAAATAAATTTTCTAAATAGCATTATAAAATTTATTGGAAATATCCCATCATTAGCCGAGTTTCTCATGTTTGCTATTTTTCATGTTTCACTTCCGCTAAATGATGGCTAGTTTTTCAATTGGATCAATCATCAAAATATGAATTAAGTTGGGTAACTTGTCTATTTTTATTTAACTCGTTTTTTGATCAACTCATATTCGATTCGACTCGCTTGTTTGTCATGTAATAAGAAGAAGAAAAAAAGAAAGGATGGCCGTTAGTTTCAACGGATTTAAGGGTAAAATTAAGCCAAAAAAATAGAGTGAGGGGTCATTTTTAAACCCAATATTATAGATAGATGAGGGGTGTATTTAAACTTTTTTTAACAGTTTAAGTATATTTTTATCCTTTTTGAACTTTATAAAATTCCAAAATTATGAGCTAATTTATAATTGTTTTTCAATGTATATATTTTAAATAGTAAGTACAAAAATAAATATGAATAAATGTAAATTAATTTCAACACGGATGTTGGTGCACTGGTGGAGTTGTTTCACCATTAACAAGAGGTCTCCGATTTGAGTTCAAAATTTCAAATAAATCTTATAATGCGCGATTCAAATTTAGTCGAAATTTTAATGTGGGCTTCAGATGCCACATAAAAAAAATGAATATAAATTGATGGCATGTAAAAAAGATGTAAATTAAAAGAAAATGACAGATTTAATAAAATTAAAATAATACTAATTTGTTTATGTGAAACAGGCCAACAGCTGGTCATTATTTCAAAACATTTATTTGGAAAACAAATTTAATTGAGCTAAAGAAGCACGTACTTTTAACATGTGATTGTTACTTAATTATTCGCTTACACAAATGACTTTTCAAATATTTTAAAAAAAATAGTTTTAAAAAATTGGAAAAAAAAAATTACATTTGATTTTTTACAAAAAATAGTTAAATAAATAACCATTCCGTTGGAGGATTTTCAAAAAAGATTTATTTGGAAATGCATGATGTTGCACATGCATTATTACACCCATACTCGGGGGCAGACATTTTAACAAAATTCTAAAATCATGGCAAAATGCCAATAAGATTTGTCTTAATACTACTATCTTACAAACTATTTTCAACGAACTGTTTGACGTATAACTATTTGGAAAATCTCTATTATAAAGTTCACTGTTGAATCAAAGAAAAATTTAGTCGGATGATTTTATTGAGATTTAGCCACAACAATCTTAATGAAATGATATTATATATTATATTTTGGATCACTTAAAGAAATAAAAGTTTAAGTGATCTAGAATTATTTGATTAAAGTTTAGCCACGACATCTTTAATTGAATAAAATTTTAGAAGTTAAGGATCACATAAAGAAATTTTAGACATTAGAATTGTAATTAATTATGCATGATATGATAACTTAATTTATTTATTATTAAATTGCATAATTAATTAAGATGAAATATTAAATACTTTTCATAATTAACCACGGGAATTATGAATGAGAGTTTAATAGTTTTGTCATAAAGACAGAATATCATACTACTAAATTGATAATTTTATTAAAATATGAATCTAATTGAATTAAAAATTTAGCCCACAAGCAATTTTTATGTCACTAGATTCAACTTTATATTACTTGCCTCAAATTTATGCTAAGTATGCATATATATTTTTTGCAGTAATGCAACATGCAAATTTTTCTGATATTTGTGATATTCCCGAACTGAATGGTGAGAACTATAAGTTTTGGAAGGAGAGAATTCTCCTTCACTTAAGGTGTATGGATATCGATTATGCTATCAGGAAAGACGAGTCACCTATTAATGAAATCAGCACTCAAGATGAGATTTTTCTTCATGAACAATGGAAACGCTCTAACCGTTTGAGTCTTATGTTCATTAAGACTAAAATCTCTGCTGGTATTCGTGGTTCTGTCGAACAGCATAACGATGTCAAGGCATTACTGAAGGCTATTGACGAACAGTTTGAGACTTCAGATAAGGCACTTAAGGCAGGATTGTGTCAAGTTTCAACTATGGCTTATTAAGAAAGGTACTTCTATCTCTCTTGTTTGTTATGAAGATGATATGATTGATGTTAATCATAACACGTGGTGGATTGATTCTGCTTCTACAATCCATATTACGAATTCCATGCAGGATTTAAGAAACCTGCAGAAGCCAGTGGGAGCTGAGCGAAGCATCTATTCTGAAAACAAGATGCATTCGCATGTGGAGCTATTGGAACATGCAATTTAATTCTTAGTAGTGGTTTTATTTTAGAATTGGAAAAGACTTTTTTTGTTCCTAATTTTTTTAGGAATTTAATTTCAGTATCAAAACTTATACCTATGGGATATTCCTTGTTTGATAGTGATGGGTAGTACAAGCTGATCAGAGAGCTTCAGCGGAAATGGAACAGTCTTTTTTTTTTTTTATTAAAAAAAATTCTAAAAATTAGCCAGCTTTTTTACTTAACTTTGGCAACAAGCAAATGTGCCACAAGTAAATGTTCGTGTACCCAAATTAAAATAACTACTCCTTCCATCTCATTTTGGCAATATTTGATCGGACACAAAGTTAAAATAATATAACTTTAAAATACTTATTAAATTATCTTTTAAAAAAGTAAATTCACTTTACTCTCTCTATGTTTAAAGTTAAGTGGAACTAACAAGTATAAAAAAAAAATTGTACCTTAAAATATTCATCATATAAAAAAATAAAATATTTATTTTTAAACTGACAAAAAAGAAAATTATACCACATAAAATGAAACGAAAGAAGTACTTTACTTTATGAAAGGATATCCTTGGACTATTTGTAAATGTATATCTTCATTTGTTTATTGGGTTAAAAATGTCATTTAGTCGATTTTCTTGGCTCACTCGTGCCCTTAAATCCCTTAAGACTGACAATCCTTTACCTTTTTTTTAAGGGAAAAGGCTCAAATATGCCATCGAACTTTCAAAAAAGGCTCATTTATGCCATTCGTTAAAAGTTTGGCTCATCCATGCCATTACCGTTTAAAAAAAGGCTCATTCGTGCCATTTTTTTTAACGATGGTTTTACAAAACCACTTTTTACACGTGTCAGATTTAAATTCGTCCACGTCATTTTTTATTTATGATAAAAAATCAAAAATCTGAAAAATTATTAACTAAAAAACCCACCCAAACAAAAATTCACCCAAATAAAGATCCACCCAAGTAAAGACCCACCCAAATTAAAAAAATATCCCATATAACCCATTAGTAACCCAATTTTTCAATTCCTTTTACCCTAAAAACCCAATCTAACAAAAAAAATTAAAACCGCTAAATCAATAACTTTTTTTCGATTTGAATTATTGATTTTGAATCGATTCTAAACAGCCCTAATGTTAAAGCGTGTAATAATAACAATGATATACATAAAATAATCCAGCAAAAGGGCCAGTGAAAGATACTTTTCCACTACACATGACGCATTAATCTCATCAAAATATAATATTTGAGTTGTTAGAGAAGGAACACATTTATTAGATTCAAACTGAAAACCTTACATTGTTACAAAGTAAAATTGTAGGAGAAACACTACTATTAGACTATTGCCATAAAACTCTTGTGATAAAGAGCCCATTCACAAGAGGAGGCCAACAATTTTTCTCGCGGCAATTCAAGTTTCTTTACTGTTCTACGATCTAAATTATAAAGATATATCTCCTCATCATACAAGTGAATCAAGTAAATCAAAAGTCCACTTTCTTGGAGGTACAAAAACTTAACATCCCAAACATGCCTGTATCTAATTTCTCTTTCTCTGAGACGCTTACTAAAAGGGAAAATCCACTCATTTAAGAGATTAATCTTATACCTTTTGATCCATGACCGCGTCTCATAGTCCTCCAACAACCACATATCCACGATATACCATGGGAGAATCATGTTACATAAACACAAATGATCATCCTTCACCATAAGTTTCATAGCTAAATGATCTTGATTTGACTTACAAACCTTACTTACAGGAGGATGAGGCATAGTAAACAACTCTTCTTTATCCATTCTGAAAACCATAATTCCGTTTTCACAAGGAGCAATGCCTTTCCTTTTTAAATCGTGCAACGTGATCCAATGCAATGCTCCATTAACAACAGCTGGGTTGCCACTATTTGGCAAAAAGTTGAAGGAGATTGACGAATGAATTTTCTCACACTTCCATATCTTTACAATATGTACGAAATATGTACAACATGTATCTTGTAGTTGTGCAATAAGAACTCTGAATTGTCTTGTGTAGGGACAAAAATACAGAGCACATACGAAAACTTCATCAGGTGTATATCGTACTGTCAATTCTTCTTGTGTTATAGGGTTGACAATATAATAAGTAGATTTCCACTTGGAGGAAACAAACATAAGTACTCCTTCACAAGAATATATAAGATAAGGTTTGTCCTTATTAATCCTAAGCTCAGGTTTGAGATGAAGTTTCTCAAACATAACTTTCTTTTTTTTCTTAATCTTCTTGTTTTCATTGTAAACAAAAACATCTTGACCATGCTTTGCGAAATCACTTTTGGCATCATATTTGGCTAAATCATCATGTATGATAAACATAGGTGTAGTATGTCTAGATAGATGATGTATATTGGTAAAAGAGTGTTGTGATGAGACTAATAAGGCTCTCCAATGCCTACAAACCCATCGACATCTAAGAAAAGAATGTGATGGAAGTCTATTAAGAATATCAATCACCAGACAATCAGGCAAACGTTCGAAACGATTATCATCATCATCATAATCAACAACATTACTACCTTTACATATTGTTTCAACTAGTGAACCCAACCATGTGAAAAAATCAAGTATCATGATCACCTAATAAGTCAAAAAAAAAAAAAAATCACAAAATAAGAATTGGTATCACAGCTTATAGCAGTAAAAAGCAAATCTTTTATACTTTATACTCCAAGATTTCATTATCCCCTCTTAAAGTCTACCTTTTAATTTGGTTTTCAGAGGAAAAAACAAATCTTTTCCCCCTTTTTCATCTTCTTTTCCATAAATTCTGTGACTATCTGTTAAACCAAAATTTCATCCAAATCAACCTCTTTTTCTTTTCTCAAAATTTACAAGCAAAATACAACAAGAACTAAAAGGATTTAATACAAACAAGCAAAAGTATATAACTCAAAATTCTTCCCAAAAAAGCATAAATTAACTTAAAAAGACTCCAATTTTTAACCCAAAAAAACATCGAAAAAGCTAAAAACTCACCAATTATATGAGAAGAACTCAGCAATCACAAGGGGTTCCCTTCTGAACGAGAGAGAAATTGTTGATGAAAACTAAAATTTGGACTCTATTCAATAGGTTAAAATTTTCATAGGTATATTATGACGATTTAAATCTTTTATAATAGAGTTGTCTACTTAATTTAGGATTTGGATATCTTTATTCAACAAATTATACTTAATTTAGCTTTTTTATAATAGAGTTTTACTGAAGAGAAATATGATATAATATATTATATTACTATAAATGGATTATACTTAATTTAGCTTTTTTATAATAGAGTTTTACTGACTTAATATAAGAGAAATATGATATAATATATCATATTACTATAAATGGAAAAGAGAAATATTTTAGTTAATAAGCTTATAATAGATTTGTAAAAGAAATTTCAAAACAACGTTATTTTTTGTTCGGTTAATAAATTAAAGCGCTAGAATTAGAAAAAAAAAACATTGGAGAGAGGAAGCCAGAATGTTATAAATGGTAAAATGTATTATATATTATATGATATTACTATAAATGGTAATTACGAAGGTAATATATATTTATTATGTAAAATGGTCATATATATATATATATATATATATATATTGGTTTTCATTTATATATGTACTAGTGAGACAAATCCGTGCAAAGTATGATCTTAAATTTGTAAAAGGAGATACAATATGTTATAATTATGATGTGTTTGGATGAAATTAACAGGGGATAAAACTTGATCAATGTGCAAATTCAACATTGTGTCTACCAGAAAAGCCAAAACTAGTTGTTGGATTGAAGGGAGCTACTTCAAATTTTTTCATTGACAATGCAGCTTACACACAATTCCTTTTCAAAACTTTTGGTGTCACATCACTTGACATGGAAAGCTCAGCTGTAGTAATGGTAACTTGCTTTCCCTGTTTAAGTTATATAAATCGCGAGTATAAAATATAATTAGATGGCTGATAAAAAAACTTCGAGTACAATTAAACTTATAATATATCAGCTCCATCTATTTTTAACTATGTGCAACCGTCCATAAAAATAGATAAGTAATACTGAAAATAAGGCAGTTACTTATTATAACATGTTAAAATATATAATCAAGTCTAAATTTAAATATATTTTTTTGCAATATTTGTGTATATATAAGTTGTTGTTCTTTTTGTGCAGACATGTTTGTCAAATGGATATCCAGTTATTGCAATTCGTGGATTATCAGATTTAGCAAGAACACAAAAAGGGGATAACACAATAAGATTATTTGGATCTTTAGCTGCTCTAAATACAGCAAAAGTTGTAATTGGTTTTGTTAAGTCACTATCAATAAATCATATTTCGCGATTTTAACTAGAATATTATCGAAGATGAATTAGAGCAGGTTCTATAAGTTTGACTAAACTTATTAATATTGCTCCAATTATGTATGTGTACGCATAAAAATATTTCAATGTATACGTATAATAAGATCACACGCTTATTATGAATCAATTTTCTCTTTGCTCCTAATGTTCAATTTTTTAAAATTAGAATTTGAAAAATTTATTAGGATTTTTGACTAAATATTAACAATTTACTACTATTATTTATTGTACTAGTTACTCAATGTACATTTTACACCTTATGTTTCAATTTTATTCTGTGTGTAAGAAGCACAATGTTATCATATTTTACTGATCATGAATCCAAACACCAATTATTTTTCATTCAAATTCCTCAAATAAATTTTGCAAACTCAAAAAAGATAAATAAGAATAACAAATATAATTTTATGTGACCATCTTTTTTTTTCTTATTTATTTATTAATTTTCCATATTTTTTTCCATTCATCATTGTTTACATAGGAATATGCTATTTAAAAGAGTTGAGTGTTATGAAAGTATTATACGCATGTGGTCCAGTAATAACAAAGTAAAATAAAATATACAATAGTTGAAGAAAAAACGTAATTTAATTACTTAAAAATGGGAGAAAAAGAACAAATTTACTATGGTATAACATTTTTGAAATGCATTATATTTAATTCAATATTTAAAAAAAAAAAAAGAATAATACTACTAATAACTAGGGTAAATTAGGAATTATTTTTTTGTTTTTGTACTGAAAATACTTTGCAACTTGCAAGTTTCAAAATCTCTCTCCCTCTCTTTCTCCCTGCGAAATCAAATGAACGACGGCGCAGTGCAGCAGTCTGCCGGAGGACAGCTCAAAATCTCGAAATCGACGTACGGGATATTCAACCACAGTGACCGATCGATCACCTTTTGGGATAAGGTTAGTTACTCTTCTGAATTTCTATATCCCTGAGTTCATTTGCTTTAGCTTTTGATGTTTAAACGCTTTATATATTGTTAGACGGTTCGTTCCTGAGAGTAGTGTTCATGCACGGAGGTCCTGTGCTTTATTGTTGCTTCCACAACGTTTTTCAGTGAGGTCTGTAGTTATGATGTTGGTGTTTTCTATTTTACCTTGTGTTAATTGGATACAGTGCATAGTTGAATCATCCTGATTAGGTGAATGCTTATTCTGTTGCTTTTCTCTAGGATCTGGTCTCAGTTTGCGGAAACTGCGATAATGTTGTTCTGTTTCAGTGATTTGGTTGAGAAATAGTCATCATAACCATCCATTTCATATTGTTATTTCTGATTGATGCATAGTATGTTATTGTTTCAACATTGTCAGTTATAATAACATTCTCGCTGGAAAATGTTCCCCCCTGCAACGACGGAAGAGAGGATATATTGGGAGACATGATCATGCACCTGTTTGCTGTGTTGAATACTCATATGCAACTGGTCAATTGTGATTCTGGTCTAAGATATGAGCTAGTGGTATATTCGTTTTGAAATATAAGGAGATTCAAAGAACACTACTACCAGATAAAAAATATTGTTATGCATTTCAGCTTTTAAGTTTTGGTGAACATTGCATCTTTTCACTATTCAACTCTTATATTTCTGATTCTGTTCAATATGTTCCCCATTGTTAAGCTACCAAAAATGATTAGTGATACGTTATGTACTTTACTTTAGCAATTAGTTACTCTGATTTTATTTTTGGCTTGTTGAGTTTCAACGAAAGCCAAGGTTAAACATTCCAAAAGAGGATTGTATGTGAAACATATTGGTGGCTTTATAGAAGTTTCTGCATCGGAAATTCAATCACTTCAGTCCCGACTCAATTTTAGCATGGCTGGTTAAAGAAGGTGCATGTTCACCTATCTTTCCTTTTTGTAAATGGATCACCAGACTCTTCAAAATATTGTTAGTCATTGATTTTCCTCTTCAAAATTGGTCCAACCTATGTATTTTAGTCGTTGATGATTATGTGAGCCCTATGATATGTTGATTAGAAATCTCAACAATGGCATTCTATTATTTCAGCTTAGAGTCGGTATGTTTTGAAAGTTAGCTCCAGTACAATTATGTGATTTTCTTGAATGGAATAAGGCAAGTGATAACTAGTAGCTGGGATGAAACCTTGAAATGCTGGGATCCTAGAGGTGCAAGTTGTCAGGAACATACTCGTGTTGGAACTTGTACACAACCAGCTCCCTTGTTGAAATTGTTTAGCAGTAGCAATTGTTGGATGACATGTGAATGTTGATGACTTGCGAAACATGTCTCGTTTCTCAACAGAGGGAATCTTCCTTGAAGTATGAAACTAGATGTGTGCGGTGCTATCCCAATGTAACAGGTTTGTTTCTTATCTCTATTTGCTGCTTCATTCTACTGTTCTAGAGCTTAATTTAATGACTCAATATTGGACTTTCGGTTGCAAGGTTTCTGCTTCTTACTATCTTTCAGCTAGTTTCTGTTCACTCTAATGATTGACACCATATTAGGGTCCATTTTTTTAGCATATTTGACTCAAAACAACTACTAGTTGTATCAAATATATATCCTCCTGGAGTCTCAGTAGTCCAAACAAATTTACGAGTACAGTTCTGTTAGGTTTGAACTACAAATCACCCATCTATACTTGCAGTTTTGTAATATCCCGTAGTTTCTGTAAATGAGCTAATTTGATTCAACAATTAAAGAGTCGTCCATCGTAAATTTGGAATTCACCATAAAAGCCACATTTACATCACCATCTTTATGCAAAAACTTAATGACACACAAATATTCTCTCAAGTCTTTCATGACGAATATTATTGAATATTTGGAACATATCTAATGTCACTTTTGTTGTAAATTTTAGGCGTAAAGTAAAATTTACTTATGGAAATAGAATGTTAGAGCTTCAACCCATCATTAGGTTTGGATTAGCACTTGTGCTTTCATCAATTTTCTGATTCCCTTTATGCATTGCTTGGCTGTTTTATACATGGAATTTGTAGGCGTTCGATTGAAGGTCAGGTTGCAATGGAAAATATTTTTATTTCTCTGAGGCCGGTCAGTCTAAGAAATATGTAAATTTGCATATTCTGCTTGACACAATCTTAAAAACTAAAATTGAAGAAAATAAAACTGTAGGTGTTAATTTAAGGACACTTTTTTGTCTCCATTGTCGAACAGAATAAATTGTTGAAGAGTAGTTTAAGTCAGTGTAGAAGATATCTATACAATAAAGAATAAGAGCTTTTTCAAGATATTATGAGACAATTCAAGTGGAGCAGTACATATATAGTTGTATACTTTCTCTGATTTCATATAGGTAGTTGGTTGTGCTTTAGACTTACCATGTGAACGACAGCTATGGTACTTTTGGGCTCTATGCTGATTGTTTTTACCCTAAATTTCATCAAGGATTGTAGCATTGCCATTTGTAGACTCTTGTCTGTTAAAGTGTGTGGCAATAACAACGATATACCAAGTGACGCATTATGTAACCATCTCATCAAAATATTCAAATTGTTTATTAGATTCAAAACTGAAAACCTTACAATTGTAGGAGAAACACTACTATTAGACTATTGCCATAAAACTCTTGTGATAAAGAGCCCATTCACGAGAGGAGGCCAACAATTTTTCTCGCGGCAATTCAAGTTTCTTTACTGTTCTACGATCTAAATTATAAAGATATATCTCCTCATCATACAAGTGAATCAAGTAAATCAAAAGTCCACCTTCTTGGAGGTACAAAAACTTAACATTCCAAACATGCCTGTATCTAATTTCTCTTTCTCTGAGACGCTTACTAAAAGGGAAAATCCACTCATTTAAGAGATTAATCTTGTACCTTTTGATCCATGACCGCGTCTCATAGTCCTCCAACAACCACATATCCACAATATACCATGGGAGAATCATGTTACATAAACACAAATGATCATCCTTCACCATAAGTTTCATAGCTAAATGATCTTCATTTGAGTTACAAACCTTACTTACAGGAGGATGAGGCATAGTAAACAACTCTTCTTTATCCATTCTGAAAACCATAATTCCGTTTTCACAAGGAGCAACGCCTTTCCTTTTTAAATCGTGCAACGTGATCCAATGCAATGCTCCATTAACAACAACAGGATTGCCACTACTTGGCAAAAAGTTGAAGGAGATTGATGAATGAATTTTCTTACACTTCCATATCTTTACAATATGTACGAAATATGTACAACAAGTATCTTGTAGTAGTGCAATAAGAATTCTGAATTGTCTTGTGTAGGGACAAAAATACAGAGCACATACAAAAACTTCATCAAGTGTATATCGTACTGTCAATTCTTCTTGTGTTATAGGGTTGACAATATAATAAGTAGATTTCCACTTGGAGGAAACAAACATAAGTACTCCTTCACAAGAATATAAAAGATAAGGTTTGTCCTTATTAATCTTAAGCTCAGGTTTGAGATGAAGTTTCTCAAACACAACTTTCTTCTTTTTCTTAATCTTCTTGTTTTCACCGTAAACAAAAACATCTTGTCCATGCTTTGCGAAATCACTTTTGGCATCATATTTGGCTAAATCATCATGTATGATAAACATAGGTGTAGTATGTCTAGATAGATGATGTATATTGGTAAAAGAGTGTTGTGATGAGACTAATAAGGCTCTCCAATGCCTACAAACCCATCGACATCTAAGAAAAGAATGTGATGGAAGTCTACTAAGAATATCAATCACCAGACAATCAGGCAAACGTTCAAAACTATTATCATCATCATCAACAACATTACTACCTTTACATATTGTTTCAACTAGTGAACCCAACCTTGTGAAAAAATCAAGTATCATGATCACCTAATAAGTCAAAAAAAATTATCACAAAATAAGAATTGGTATCACAAAAATAAGGGTATCACAGCTTATAGCAGTAAAAAGCAAATCTTTTATACTTTATACTCCAAGATTTCATTAAAATGTGATGGAAGTCTACTAAGAATATCAATCACCAGACAATCAGGCAAACGTTCAAAACTATCATCATCATCAACAACATTATTACTACTTTTACATATTGTTTCAACTAGTGAACCCAACCTCGTGAAAAAATCAAGTATCATGATCACCTAACAAGTCAAAAAAAAAATCACAAAATAACAATTTTGCGTCTTGTTGAACGAGAGAGAAATTGTTGATGAAAACTAAAATTTGGACTATATTCAATAGGTTAAAATTTTCATATGTATGTTATGACGATTTAAATCTTTTATAATAGAGTTTTTCTACTAACTCCTACTATAACTCAACTCACTCTTTTATAATAAAGTTTTACTTAAAATAAAATTGAAAGGATTTTGATATCTTTATTCAACAAACTACTTAATATAGGATTTTGATATCTTTAGTCAACAAACCATAATTTATCTTTTTACTGACTTAAAATAAGATAGCGTTAACTCCTATTATCACTCAACTAATAACAAACTGAAAGGATTTTGCTATTTTTATTCAACTAACTGCTTAGTGCTAAAGACTAAGTCAATTGAAATACTAACTACTAAATAAAGGATTGAATTATGTTTCAATCTTGCTATTATTTTGGTTTTTGTAAAACTCGAAACTAATGTCCTTTTTTCATGAGAATATGGATTCAATAAAAGTTGTTTCTATATATAGGAATTTTTAACTAAATTAAGTCATTATATAAAACAATTTACCAAAGTAATATATTTTTCTAAAATTTTACAAAACTAGTATAAACGTATTTCACAGTAACGTTTTAGGGTATATTTTATTTTTTAAAAACTAACAACATTAGGTTGATATAAATTACTGTAAGTAACGTTTTACTTTTAAAACGTTATTTTTAGTAACGTTTTAGGTGAGTAACGTTTTAGGAGTAAAACGTTACTGTGAGTAACGTATATCAATCTGACGCCATCAACTTTTAAAAAATAAAATATATCCTAAAACGTTACTGTGAAATACGTTTATACCAGTTTTGTAAAATTTTAGAAAAACATATTATTTTGATGAATGACTTTATATAATGGCTTAGTTTGGTTAAAACCTCCGATATATAGTAACTAAGAGTAATATTTTATTAAACAAAAACAATCCTTTTCCAATGTGAATATTGATTATATAATGCTTATAATATATTTATATTAAGAATGTTTTAGTTATATATTCATGTATACTACATGCATTGAAACATGCTTGTAAATTGTAATATGTATAATATATTGAATTCAAAAAGTATTATAATTGTTGCTTCTTTTTTTCCTCTTATTAACGGTACTAAAAGAATGATATAATATATTATATTACTATAAATGGAAAAGAGAAATATTTTAGTTAATAAACTTATAATATATTTGTAAAGAAATTTAGAAACAACATTAGTTTTTGTTCGGTTAATAAATTAAAGCGCTAGAATTGGAAAAAAAAATGGAGAGAGGGAGCCAGAATGTTATAAATGGTAAAATATATTATATATTATATTACTATAAATGGTAATTATGAAGGTAATAGATATTGTTTATGTAAAATGGTCATACATATTTGACCAATGATTAAAATGTTACATTCGTTCAGTTGAATATATATAAAATTATATTACATATTATTATATTGGAAAAATTATATATAATAGCAAACTAATAACTTAAAATAAATGGAGTAGCTAGGGTTTGATTTAATTGTGCTCCATAGCAAACCTTTGCAAAAAATTGTCAGGGACTCTCTCTCAAATATCTCGCTCGCCACTCTCCTCCAATTTCTCGCTCTCTTTTTCACTTTTTATACAAACACAAGTGTATAAAAATTGTTTCTAATTGTATAAAGCAGAGAAAATTGTATAAATACACATATTTTTGTTCCCCTCTCTCCTCTCTTCCAAATCTCGCTCGCCACTCTCTCAAATCTCGCTCGCCACCCTCGCCTTTCTCACTTATACAAACAGAAGCGAAATGTATAATTGTGTTTCTGTTTGTATAAAGCGTGAGAAAATTGTATATACACATGCAATTACATATATTTTCGTCCTATACACTTATAATTATACAATAAAAATACTCTCCTGTCCAGTTTCTTTTACATTTCTCTCTTTCTCGTTTTATACAATTTTCAATTTGTATCTAATTTCTCTCTTTCTTGTTTTATACAATTCGATTCAATTGTATATTCCTTGTCAAGTCTCTTTTGTCTTTCTCTCTTTCTCATTTTATACAAATTCAAATTGTATATAATCATTCTATACACTTATAATAATACAATTCGTTTTATACACTTCGTTTTTATACAGTTTTCTGCCCAAGTGTCTTTCTCTTGTTTTATACACTTTGTTTTTATACAATTTTCTACCCAAGTGTCTTTCTCTTTCTTGTTTTATACACTTCGTTTTATACAATTTGCTTCAACTGTATATGTATAGCGAATTATACAGTTTCTATGTTTGCTATGGAGCGCAATTATGCAAACTTTGCTATAACATACAAATATGCACTTTTTATTTGCTATATATGAAAGTTGCCCATATAATATTATAAATCTATAGATTTTTGTGGAAAGTTGGGATACATATTGGGCTTTCATATTGAACTACCTAAAGTTAGATATTATGCCTACGATCAAAATGGGGATAATTATATATAATAGTTAACTATTAATTTAAATTAAATTAAATTATAATCATAGTTTGATTTAATTGTATCTTGCAAATAATTATTGCTATTACATCTCTCTCCTTGGTGAATCTCGCTCGCTGCTCTCGTTCTCGATGGATAGTTTCGCTCGCCTCTCTCGCTTTTATATAAACACAAATGTATAAAATGTGTTTTTATTTGTATAAAGCGAAAGAAATTGTATAATACATATTTTTTCGTTCCCCTCTCCCAAATCTCGCTCGGCATGCCACTTGACTCTCTCACTTTATACAAACACAAATGTGTACATTGTGTTTTTATTTTGTATAAAACGAGAGAAAATTGTATACACAAATACAAATGCATATATTTTCGTTCTATACACTATTGATTATACAAATACGATATTTCCTTGCCTAATTTTCTTTTGTCTTTCTCTCTTTCTCACTTTATACAAACACAGATTATACAATTGATTATTTTGTATATGTATACCGAAACAGATTATATAATTGTTTCTTTTGTATATATGTGTAGTGAAATAGCCGTAGCAAACATAAAATTTTGCTATGAAGCATAATTATACAAATTATAGTTACAACATCAAATATAATTTTTTTTATGTTTACTATATATGAAAGTTGTTCAGACCTAGTTAGGTTGGATTTCATTTTTGACCTATCAAAGTAGTAATTATATAAGTTCAATAACTTTCTTATTACTTTCTGTCACTTTCTTCATAGAAAATATTGTATATTCAAAGATGCATAAGGCCTAATTATGTCTCTTTCCAAATATTTTGCCTTTTTTCACAAAATTGCATTTCTTCTTAATCACACATGCAATTTTTGACCCCATTATGATTTAATTCAATCATTCATGATTTCCTATCGCTATTATACTTGGAGAATTGCAACTAACACTAAGCTATAAAAAGTCCATAATTCTAGCTTAGAAAACAATTATTTTCTTTACAATCATGGAATATAAGAAAATATAAGTACTAAAAATCCTCACTTTTAAAGTCATTTGGATTCACACACATGAAGAAAGACTAAAAATAATGGTCATTTCCTTTTTCGTTAAACTTTTATGTAAGAAAACTATATAAGTAAATAAAATATTAATTGATTCCCAAATAATGTTATTTTGACAAACTTGAACATCATACATCTCAAGAAATATTAAGTTTGAATCTTGTAAATAGAAAAATTATTAATAGAGGATATTTCCACTTTAACGAAGAATGCAAAGTTAAATTAGGCTAATAAATATCGAGTAATTAAAAAGAAGTCCAAAAAATAATCAAAAATTGGTTAATTTAAGTGTATAATCATAATAGCTCCTTCAACTCTTGTTATTATAAAACATCAAAGTATATCTCAAGAAACAATAAACTAGAGTGGATAATGAAATTGTTGAATACTTCAAAGCCTACTCTAGTTTTTGTTTTTTTAGTATACTCTAATTAATTTATACAAAATGTTTCAAGATTCCAATTTCATTTAATTATATTTAAATTGATATTATATTATATAGTACTATATAATACAAAATAGTATTTAAACGTTTTCTCAAAATAAAAAGTGACACTATCCAAGACCAAACGGACCCTTAATTTTTTTTTTTTCTTAAAAGCTGCTAAACATCATTACTTTTTAATCTTAGAATCAAAGTAGTAAAACTTGTTTGCATTCCCAAGACACAAATATTTTTTAAAAAATTGTTATTCAAAAGCAACACTTAACCAAATCATCTTTTAATCGATCAGAGTTGTGATAAAGTGATAAATATTTCTTCATTCTTAATTAAAAATATTAAACTTAAATCCCCTAAATTTATAATTGGCTTTGTTAGAGAATATCTATCATCAATATAAGACTTCTCAATTTCAATTCATAATTAATCGGGCTATAATTGAGGTACCAAACATATAAGTGGAAAATAAAAAATAATAATCTATCTTTTTGGAGTATATAATATATATATATAATGTTCATTTTCTCGAGCTCAAAAATTTATATTATAGTACTATATTGTTAGTCCCTATAAGTTAAAGAAGATTCCTTTCAACATTTAAGTCTTTTTTTAAAAAATAATAATTAAAAAAAAGATTAAAAAATATGAAAAGTAAGAAAAAATAGGTTAAAAAGGAGGAGTCGGGTCAAACCAGGTTAAGTGGGTGGGTCATGTTAATGTCGTAAATGGGTCCCAAAGATTTGACCCGAAGGTCAAAACAGTAATTAGCTATTTTCTCCGCGTGGTCATCTATAATGATTGAGACTAATCGCTCTATATTTTCTTTTGCCCCCTCTACTTATCTATATTTCCTTTTTAGTCCCAAATTTCAAACTATTTACTACTTCTTGCTCTCAAATTTTAAAATTTCTTTACTTGGGTTGGGATAGACGAAATTATTGCGGGATTGTTTGGTTCCTTGAATTACGTCTACTTATGAAACTCATTTATTTTTATTTTTTATATAATGATTTGAAAAAATTAGATTCGTAGAGGAGAAGAGCGATAGGGAAATTTGAGAAAGTTGGAACAACCGAATGTCTTTAGCTTTTCTTTGGAAAACTTTCTCTTGGAATCAAGTTTGAGGTTAATCTTACGTTTTATTTGATTGAAAGTACATAAAATGAATTTATAATTCCAATCAGATAAGTATAAATTTAATTTTAAACTGAGTTATAGAATATTTAAGGGTTAAGTTTGAGATTTAAGTAATTTTATTTAGTAGATGGATATAATTTTGATAAAATAAAATATAAATTTAATTTCAAACTCAATATGTCTTATTCCATTGTATTTGTTCTGTTTCGTTCCACTTTTTAGGTAATACTTATATATTAGTCCAAGAATTATAATTTCGAGACAATTTATATGCGAACTTATCATTTGCTTTACGAATCAAATTATTTTGAAATTATAATTATTGGATCAAATTATCCCAAAAATATGAGATTTTTTTAATAAAACAATTATAATAAAATCTTCAAAAAAGTTTGCATTGTATTTAAATTAATAAAGTACTTTATTACTCAAGGTTGGTAATTAGCTGTAGAAGTAACTTATTGAAAATCATTCAATGACTAAAAAAAGAAATAAATTTATTAAGTATAATTTTTTGTAGAGTCACATTGTAATCAAAATTTTAAATGTCTTCCATCAAACAAATATATCTTCTCCTTTAATATGATTTTTTGCCTTTTTTTGTGCAAATGAGAACTCTTTTTAATACTATTAATTATATAAATATGGTCAGAAAAGAATAAGTACAAACTTGATGATATTGGACCAGCTCTTTCACTTGACAAATAAATTTTCTTTTGTTTGACTCTTTTGACTAAAGGTAGTATAAAAAAGGAAATATAATAAAGATGATGATTTTACATACCACTTTTCTAAAAGAAAAAAAATAGCATTAATTAAAGATTTGAAATTAAATAAAGATAATCGTTTGGTAGTTGGTTTGAAAGTAAGTTATGTTAATATTAAATATTTTATTAGTAATATCACATTTGATATTTATTAGGAGTTATATAAAATAAAAAGTGAAATAACTAATATATATGAATAACTAAATTTTGTATAACTAATACATGTACTAAATTAATAGTCTCTATATCTTATTTTGAGTTAGCTCGAAGTTTAAAATCGTAAATGATATGCAGATACCCTTCATCATACTTTTTGAGACATTAGTGCTCTTATCGTCCAAAAACTAGAGCATATATGCCTTTGAGTTTTTGGATGATAAGGGTACAAATGTCCCAAAAGTATGACGGAGAACATCTGCTATCATTTAGGATAATTCAGAGGTATATTCATCCCTCTTTTTCCTATACTAAAATATCTTTTAGTCTTATAATCTTAAAAATATCACATGAAAAAAATCAAATTTTATAAAATTGTTAAAAAGGGAAAGACACATTCATTTTCAAACAAACAAACAAACTGAAACGGAGGTGATACATATTCATAACTAATCATTGCTTTACTAAGAATTACGTATATAACTCTAATCAGCAGACAAACGACTTCTTTAAGTATTGTGACGATTTGATTATCAAACAAAATTCTCGAATACTATTATATAAAAACCACATTCGTAAGGAATTCTAATACACTTTATCTCTCAATATAAACATTACAAACTCTAATATGAATATCAAATACCGAGTTAAATCAACTAAACATAAAGGAAGAGGAAAAGGAAAGGAAGAATTATTAGTACCATAATAAAATCTAACAAATTAAATAGGGGCTGGTGGAAAGGAGAACAATAAATTGGAATAAGTTGGAGGCTGCAAATGCAAGAAAATAATAAATGTACCAATAAATTTCACTCGTTTTTTCAACTTTTTTTTTTATTTTCTTACAAAAATTTCCACTTTCTTGCATGTGGACTTCATAGTCTCCACTTCACCTTCCTCTTCCCTTCCTTTTCTTCTACCCCCACCCCCCCTAAACCCCCCCCACCCCTCAAAACCACAAAAGAAGGAACCCCTTGTGATTGTTGAGTAGTCCAAATAAGTTCTTCTCAGATAATCGGTGAGTTTTCAGCTTTATTGGTGTTTTTTTTTGGTTAAAAATGGAGTCTTTTTGTAGTTTTAGTTTTGATATTTGAAGGGGTTTGAGTTTATGACTTTGTTGTTTATGTGAAGTAGTTTTTATGGGGGTTTATCTACTTTTTTTTTCCATTCTTGGTTGAGATTTCTGTGTAAAAATGAGTCTTTTTAAGGTAATTTCTGCTTTTTTGGGAAGAATTGTGAGTTATATACGTCTGCTTGTTTATATTAAATCCTTTTAGTTCTTGTTGTATTTTGTTTGTAAATGTTATGAAATTTTGAGGAAAGAAGAAGAGGTTGATTTAGGTGCTGTTTGGATGAAATTTTGGTTTAACAGATAGTGATAGTTAAAGTCACAGAATTTATGGAAAAGAAGATGAAAAAGGGGGGAAAGATTTGCTTTTTCCTCTGAAAACCAAATTAAAAGGTGAAGACTTTAAGATGGGATAATGAAATCTTGGAGTAGAAAGTATAAAAGATATGCTTTTTATTGCTATAAGCTGTAAAATTTATAAAAGGACAAATAGTGATGTAGTCAGCAAAGAAATGGATTTCACATGTTTTCTCTTTAAAAGTTTTAGAAATTTACTAGTTAAAGTTCTTATAAGGTGTTTTTTGTTTGTATTGTTTTTAGCCAGAAGTAATTTGCTGGTGGATTTGAGTTTGAGATCGTTCTTGAATATACCCTTTGATACTAGAGATGGTTGCTGAATCTTGGTTTCGTAATTTCTGGAAAAATTCCAAAAAGCATGAGGGTGGTGGTCATCAAAAGGTGCTAGTTGGTGTTCTAGCATTTGAAGTTGCAAGTTTGATGTCTAAGCTGGTTCATGTATGGCAGTCTCTAAGTGATAAACAAGTGGCTAGATTGAGGGATGAGATAATGAACTCGGTTGGCATAAAGAAGCTTATTTCGGATGATGATTCGTATATTGCAAGATTGATATGTACTGAGTTGGTTGAGAACTTGGGACATGTAGCAAATGCTGTTTCTAGGCTTGCAAAGAAATGTAATGATCCGTTCTTGAAGAGTTTCGAGCAAGCCTTCAATGATTTGCTAAAAGTTGGTGCTGATCCATACGGGTGGCAACTCTCATGGAAGAAGATGGACAAAAAAATCAAGAAGATGGAACGGTTTATTGTGATTAATGCGAATTTGTATCAAGAAATGGAGAATCTTTCTGATCTTGAACAGACATTGAGGAGATTGAAGGGAAATGATGATGCAGATAGCATTACCTTGGTTGAATACGAGAAGAAGCTTGCGTGGAAGAAGCAGGAGGTGAAGCACCTTAAGGATGTCTCTATTTGGAATAGAACTTATGATTATATTGTCCGTCTTTTGGCGAGATCCTTGTTTTCTATATTTAGTAGGATAGGGCATGTGTTTGGAGTTGATCCCGTCGTGGATGAGAGGGCTAAAGCATCTAGAGATCTAGATTCTGATCAAATCCATCGGAGCTACTCAGTTGCCTATGCTCAGTCATCTGTTCACCCATCTGAAAGTAGTCTGTCTAGATTTTCCTCGGAACCAGTAGAAAGTATCCTTGCGAAATCTGGACCAATTTCGAGCACTAGGAACATTCACAGTTCTTATTCCGGTCCCTTGAAAAGTTCAACATCAACAGCAAGCCCGATTCCTGGAAGGCATTCTTCTGCTGGTTTCTATTCGGGTCCTCTGGGGAGGTCGACAACAAAGTCTGGTCCTCTCCCTCTATTTAATAAATCCGGCATGAAGTGGTGGAAATCCCGTGATCGTTCAGGTAACCTAAATGGAAAAGGCTCAAATTTAAAACATGCTCGACCGACCTCTGGACCGCTTAAAGGCTGCATGATGGTTGGGAATGGTTCTCCTGTAAGTAATTGCCATCTAGATCCACACGGATTTCATTCCGGTTTTCTCAATGCAACGAAAGGAGCTGGTGTAGATGGACTTGCTGATGGCTATTCAACTTGCTCTTATCTAACAAGTTATAATGCGAAAAAAAGGCTGTTAAATGCTCCTCCAGAAACTCTCGGGGCTGCTGCCTTAGCACTGCATTATGCAAATGTCATTATCGTGACTGAGAAACTGGTGGCATCTCCTCACTTGATCGGACATGATGCAAGAGAAGACCTGTACAACATGCTACCGGCTAGTTTAAGAGCAGCCCTCAGGGCGAAATTAAAACCATTTGCTAAGAGCTTGACGTCATCCGTTTATGACACAGTTCTTGCTGGAGAATGGAATGAAGCAATGCTGGGGATACTAGAATGGCTTGCTCCTCTTGCTCATAATATGATAAGATGGCAGTCTGAGCGGAGTTTCGAGCATCAGAACTTTGTTTCCAGAACAAATGTGCTGCTAGTACAAACCCTTTATTATGCAAATCAAGAAAAGACAGAATCAGCAATCACAGAGCTGCTCGTTGGTTTGAACTACATATGGAGGTATGGCAGGGAAGTGAATGCTAAAGCGATAGAGGAATGTGCTAGTGCTAGAATGATGTTTAATGATGATTACTTGGATGACTGACAAACATTTTGATCTTTAGTCAGTGATTTTGGGCTTGAATGTTTTGGAGTTGAGGAACTGTTCCACGGCAAAATGCCTCTCTTCAGAAGCAAAGCACGAGTCTTCTCTGCCAAGTTTTTCAACTGTTGCTGATTCAAGCTACTCAGATTCCATGAGATTCCTTATTCGTCAAAAGGGTGACGAATACTGCAGAAATGTAACACACTTAAAGCTTCTAAACATTCTTTCAGGTCAGTAAGCCATGACCATTTTCCTATTTTGCCAGCAGAACTTGGGATCTCATTTGATGAATCGGAGTCCACGCTATAAATTCTATATCTTGTTATTTTGTTAATCCTATTTTGCCAGCAGAACTTGGGATCTCATTTGATGAATCGGAGTCCACGCTATAAATTCTATATCTTGTTATTTTGTTAAATGTATAGAATTAGCTGAGATTGTTTTTTCTAGCTTTGTATATTTACATAACGAAGGCTTTCTTTTAGCATATAAGATAATGAAAGGTTTGGTGCAGTAGTTTGTTCTTGATGAACTTTTTGGAGTATCTTTGCAATACTATGAAGCAAGAAATTTGAGAATTAGTAAAGCCACATTTCTGGCCTGTGGTTAATATGATGGTTACATTGGTACTGCTTAGAATGCATCCTTGTTTTTTCTTTCATTATAGTGTTGTTCAGCCATTTTGTGTGCACCTCGATTATTTCATCGAGTAGCTGATACCTCGTACTATCAGGTGGAGATCGTATAACTCTTATTTGTCTATCCACTAATGTTTTCATTGAGTAGTTGCTACGTTGTATGAACGCGAATGCCGGATAACTTTGTTCACCTACCTAGTTGCATTGAATAACTTAGTAGTTTATTCACCAAATGCTATACCTTGTATGAACAGAAGTATCGAATAACTTTGTCCACCTACCTTGTATGAGCAGAAGTATCGAATGACTTTGTCGACTTATCGCGTTATTAGCACATGCATTGAATAACTCTTATCAATTTATCCACCAATACTACCTATATCTGCAAAAGTATCAGATAACCCTATCCGCCTAGCTCGTTACTATCTCATGCATTGACTAATGCTATTAGTTTATCCACCAATACTACGTACCTCGTATGACTAGGCGTATCGGTGAACTTTGTCGACCTACCTCGTTACTAGTACATGTATTGAGTAACTCTTATGAGTTTATCCATCAATGCTTTCATCATGTAGGTGATACCTTATATGACCATAAGTAGTACCAGATTAGCTAAGTTTACTGCTCACCTTGTACTAACACATATATCGAATAACTCTATCGTAAATATCAGCTAACTCTATCCACCTACCTTGTAAATTTTATTACCTTATCTACCAAAGTGTTTATTGAAAAACTAGTGCCTCGCAGAGGCGTAGCAAGAGCTACCCTGGGTGTCCAGTTCGGAAAATTACGTTGTATAAACATTTAAAAGATATATATTTAAAGTTGGACACCCTTGACAAAAACTATGCCTTTGGTGTAGTGGTAATAGGTGTTAAGTTTTTGGTTCGAACCCGAATAACATAATATTCTTTTTCTTTTATAGCCACAAACCATTGTTTTTGGATACTCTTAGTTAAATTTCTGGATCCGCCACTGATACCTCGTATGAACCAAAGTATCGAATACTTCTAACCATCAACACTATCTAGTCTTAAAGCTATATATCAACATAAGTATCAAATAATTTTGACCATCAACATTATCTAAACTTAAATTAAATAGTAGCTATTAGCTCGTATCAACTAACTTTATCCATCAAAGACGACAAAGAAGCAAGAAAGAATGGTCAAGATTAAATCTTTTTTGAGTTTTTTTGGCTCATTAGCACATTACAAAATTATGTGTCTATATTAAATGTTTTTCAACTGTCAATAATTGCTGGCGCCAACTCTTCATACAGCTCTGCAATTGCTTAAAATAGTACTATACTTTATATTTTAAAAAAAACATTTTTTTAAATAAAAAGAATTTATTTTGCCGACTTTACATTATAGCCGACTTCCACTACATATGAGAAAAATCAAAGTTGAATTAATTAAATTATTATGAGAAAAAGATTAGCAAAATCGAACTCTTACTTGCAAGAGATTTTTCTTGGAGAATATTTGTTTTTTGCTAAGACTAGTATAAGATATTCTTTCTCCGTTTTAATTTATTTATCTGAATTTAATTCGGGACAGAATTAAGAATGTAAAAGAACTTTCAAATTTTGATGTTTAAAAATTAAAAGTACGTCGAATGTATCAAAATGTTATTTAATTTTGTGATTTTAAACATGTCATATGGAAAAAGACATTTTTTTAAAATAGATTTTTAAAAAAATGACAAACATATTAAAACAAAGAATCGAGAGTGCTAATCTTTATTGATTCTAATTAATCGATAAATGGTCAAAGTTCATAAAAGATTCTAGAAGTTTTATTCGTGTTTTAATTAGAGGTATTGTTGTTACTAATAAGTAATTAAATACCACTAACAAACAAGGATTATGATGGATTGATGAAACTGTAAGTACTTTTTCATTCTTGATCAAAAATTTCGAGTTTAAATTATAAACTTTTTTACCTTTATTGTAACAAATAAGGATTGTGATGGATCGATAAAACTGTAAGTATTTTTTCATTCTTGATCAAAAATTTCGAATTTAAATCATAAAAAACTTTATTTTTATTGTAAGACTTTCTGACACGAATTTAAATTTCATAACGTAGGTTAAAACTTATAAGTGGTCCAAAATTAGCATTTTAAATGTTCAGGTTCTTACAATTAATTTTTCTTTGACTTATTTTACCACATATTTTTGATGTATTAGTTAGTGGTCCATTATGGTTAAGTTTATGAAAAAAAAAATCAAACTTGATAGACTTTGATACTATATAAGGTAGGTAAAGAAGAAATTAAAGTAAAAATGTAAGACTATTTGTGACGATACTTGATTTTGACTTGAGAATGGATTACGATCTCATCTCTCTGTAGTGATATCGTTTGTTCAGATATTATAAAATATAGTAATATGACATGAAAAATAAAACAGAGAAAATGACCAATAAGAATTGTGACGCACTAGTGGGACAATTTCATCCTTAATTAGAAATCTCAAATTTGAACCCTGAGTATGGAGAATATCCTATTGAAAGGGTTATTTTAACCAGAGATTTCGAGTTCGAACCCTGAATATAAAGAAAGTCTTGTTGGAAACGTCACCCCTAAACAATCCCAAAAACAACATAAGAATAAAGAGGAAGAAAACTGGTCGAATGATATTTTTTTTAGTAAATTTTATAAATTGAACTAAAAAGATGGTAAGTAAATTTTATGGGCTTGTATTTTACGTAATTTTACTCACAAAATCATATATAAAAAAACACCTTATTGATTATAGTAAAATATCATTATAGAGATTGATTATATTGTTATTGAAATTTGATTTGTTATTGAAATGTGATTCTATTATAAAAATTTTATATCTGAGATTTTTAATTAAGAGCGAAAGAGATATTAAGTTAAATGCATACTACTGTTAATTGTGGTTTGCCCATTAAGTAAAAGTTAGCAGCCACACACAAAAAGATATGTTTCGTGACTCAAATTGCATGTGCATTATTAGGGGGTTTGCAATATAAAAGTTATATAAATACTTTTCAATAGAGGTGTCAATATCAATACTTATGATTTAATTAATTAAGTTGAATAATAACCAAGATTTTGATTAAAAAAAATTGTAATTTAATAAGTTTCCTAATTGGTATGCTAATTCATCTCACGTTATCAAAGACCTTATTCAATGTCAATGTTGCCTTTTTTTTTTTCTATTCAAAATTCCTTTTCTTACGAGCAACAATTTATAGAAAATAAAGGAAGTTTATACGAAAAATACGCTATAACGAGTTTAAGTATACGTTATATAATAGGCGCTTATGATCGAGCCCTTCTCAAAAGTTTAGTGCTACGAATCTAACATTTGATATTAAAGTTTTTACATATAAAGTTCTCCGTATTATATAGCGAATACATATCAGTGTAGACATTAAACTTTTTTGAAACTCTATAAAATGTGTTCAATTCGAATTGAGACTCTAGAAGGTGTGTTCAGTTTCAATCTCGTACTTAACCCTAAACTCTAATTTATGCCTATATAAAGGATTACTAAATTCCCTTAAAAGTCATCTCAGATATTCAACAAGTTAATGGAAATTTATATAGAGGTCAAATTAAATCATCATAGTTCGAGAAAATACCACTAACAATCCTCGAAACATAGATAAATATTAGGAGAGTAGAATCAAAGTAGGAACATAATTTTACTCGCTATCCTTATCAATAAACAATCAGCTTCGGATTTTTTTTGTTTGTAGCGTCAATGACACAAGTAGAATTTGAAAAGGATAAAACATGCACATATCATATTATTATCTTATGAAGGTAGATGAATTGTTTATGAAATATCTTCGACTTGAATACATTAATTCAAAAAAGAAAAAAATAACGAAGAAAACATAATCATTAATAAAAGAAAATAGTATAAAATCATTTATAAAAGAATGAAAACAAACAAGAATATTATTATAAAAAAGAAAAAATGTTTAAGATATAGAAGCATGAAAACATGTCAGTAACGCTTAAGCATAAATCAAGATGATCATATGATTGTATGACTAAGTCTCCAAAATCTTTATGTTAAACGGAATCAAGATACTTATAAAGAGATTTAAAATATGAATATATAATATGTTATAATATTACGTGAAGTCATGAACTATTCGAATGAGCTTTAATAACTTTATGAATAATGTAATCTTTTAATGAAAGAGATTCAAATGAACCTTTCAAATCCCAAGTTAATTAGTTTCGCCCCTGATGACGATATTATATATTGAGATACTTTTTTATTGACGAGGTGATATTATAAGGAATATATAATATGAAATATTCTTCTCTTGTGACCTTTTAATTTCAATTTTCAAACATGATATGTTTAAAACTATTATTTTTGTGTATAAACCTTAACTTTTACTTTATTTTGATGTAGTCGCCAAATTTTATATATATAGAGAGAGATATTTAAAAGCTTATTTCTAAAGCATATTTTTATCTCAGTTGATCTGAAAATTAAATAATTAAGCGTCAACAATCATGAGTTGCGCCTACATTATAAACATGGAGTGTAGATATAAATAACGTTTGAAATTTCGTCTTTTTGAAAATTTTTAAACTTTTTTAACTATGTCTTTAAATATATATGTGAAGTTTGCTTGCTTTTAAATTATCTGAAATTAGACTTGCCAAGCTAAACTTTAGATGCATATGTCTAGAATTTATAAAGTTATAAATTCAAACATTGAAATAATTATTTTAAAATAGATAAACTTGCAATAAAAAACTTTAAGACTATGGCTTAAATAGTTAAAATGGGATCCCTTCTAAGTTTCTTTGGTGTTTTTTTCGGGTCTGGATTTTGTTTTGGGCCCTTGCCCCTTTTATAGATATTAATACCCGGTCCAATGGACCAAAAAATTTGAAAAACATTGTTGTTGGGTGTTGTTGAGCAAAAACTTTTTCTCGGATACATCACTCTCCTCTCGCTGATACATTTCTATTCCTCTCTCGGATACATTCATCCTCTCTCTGATACATCCTTGCATATGTATATGTAAGTCCAGTGATACATTTCTATCCCCCTCTCGGATACATCCATCCCTCTCTAATACATCCTTGCATACGTATACGGAAGTCCAGTCATGTATTGTTCTATTCTCTCTGATACATCCCTTTCCTTTAGGATACATCTCTCACCTATGTATCCGGATGTCAAGTGAATGATGTATCCAGAAGTCGTATCCAGAAGTCGTATCCGAAATCCATAAATTTTAAGGAATTTTTGTAATTTGAAAAAGAGTATGGAAATAATGTAATTAACTGTTAACACTATGAGATTTATGTAAGTTATACTTTATTAAAAGGTTTTTTAAGTGGACAAAACTTAAATGGTAACATGAAAGTGCCTATTCGTGTAAAACTCCTCGTAATACAATGAGGCCCAATTAGTTTTTGTCAAACTAATCCTTTTTAGTTTTTAAATCTCAGTATAAAGAAAAATATTTGGGATAATTATAACTCTAAATAGTTTGATTAATTAGTTTACAAAATATGTATAAAGTAATATAGATAGTAATACTTCTTATTAAATTATATATTATACACAACATATACATTAATATTATATGTTATATATATTTTAATTATATTGATAAACTAATTGACCGAACAGTATATATCTGCAATTTTTCAAAGTAATCAAGCCTAGATGTCATGACTGGCATTTAGCTGTTTATTTCATTTGATTTTTTGTTTTATCATTTGTTAATTTAAAATATTATGGACAACGATGCCATCAAAATACCAACCACAACCAATTATATGTTATTATTATTAAAAAATTTCAATTTTAAGTGAGATCAATCTTTAATTTTACAAGTTAAGTTAAGTTAAGTTTTCATTTTTATATTAAGTCATGTATAAATTGGTTCTTCCATGGATTAGACAAATGCACGTGAAACTTCATTACACTAATTTTTTTTCTTTTGTTAGGTATACCACCTACAAAATTATATGTCAAAGTTGAAACACGTATTACAAGATTTATTTAGTGGTGACGCTTCTAATAAGATTTATTTTCCACATATTAGAGTTCAAATTCGAAACTCGACCTCTGATTGAGGGTGAAGTAGTTCCACCATTGCACCACAAAAAAATAAACTTAATAAGTTTTCTCAGCTACCGTTTGCCTAATTACGCTTCATAGCAATAGTTTTGTTTGCTATGGATATTTTCCTTTTATACTTCACTTGCCAATTTACAAATATGGTAAGTATATACAAATTCTTTATTTGTACATTTATGAATTATTCAGAATTTATACAAATCAAATGTATCAACTAGATAATTACATACATGATACAAGTTAGGGTAAGTATATACAAATTTTATATTTATAGAATTAGAAAAAATCTAGATTTATATACATATTCTGGAATTCTACAACAGCTGAATTATATTCTAGATGTGAGTCACGTAATTATGATTGTAAGTTAGTGCGACTGGTAAATTTATTAAATTTTAGTTATAATTAACTAGTATATATTTGCTTATCCATGTAAGGCTCCACATTAAAGCAAGAAAAACACAAAAATATATTGTGTTGGTGTTTGAACCGACTCTATATCACCTACTTAAGTAAAAAAACTTTGTAAATATTGGATCCGTTTGAACTTAATAACTTTTATGCATTTATAAAGTAAATTTATATATAAACATTCACGAAAATTATAATAAATAATAGATAGAAACTGACAACTTTAAAATTATAAGAAACTCAATACTAAAAATCTCTAATATTAAATTCATTAAAACTTAAAATATATTATATATCTGCCATTAATTCACACTGTACTGTCCAAAAGGAATGTCATTTTAAAAATCACTAAATTAGAATAGTATTTTTTTAAAAATCTTGCTCATTTTGAGAAGAAATAACGAGTACTTTGATAAATAATTTACAATTTATATTATTAAGTGTTTTTCATTATTAAATAATCAAACCTTTTTTTGATATTTAAAATTGATGGATGGAATATTTGCTAAGAGAGGAAGGGGTAGAGAATGAAGTGAATCCAAAGATTTGATGTCTCCAATATCATAAATTCATAATAAAACATCTTTGTCTAGATTCTCTAGATTATATTCCTTTTGTTTAGACCAATAGTTAATATATTATTTATTTTCATTCGGTCATCGATATTTATTTAAATTTGATTAATTTAAATTTGTATTCATATAATTTTCTATGTTTTCTACACTAAAATTTTATTCATGATATGTTTTATTTAAGCAGATAATTTATTGGAAATAATATCTCTATTTTTCTATATAAAAAAAAAGGCAAGATTATACATATATCATCTTTCTTTTTCTTTTTTAGACTTCATTTATGAAACTAATTATCATATACGTTATATATGTTGTTGTAGTTGGTTTTATACGTGTGAGACCATTAGTGTCTCATTAAGCCTGGCTATAAATTTTTTACAACTTGTAATCTTAAATATGTTCTATTTAATATTCGTGTTATTATAAAATATTCATTAATGAAATATATTAAAATACACAATTTTTTTTGGAATGAACTAATAAAAATTCAAATAAAGTGAAACAAAACAATTACAAACAACAACAAATTCATGTAAATTTCACCTTTATTTTATTTGTTTATAATTTAGAATAATGAACAAGTAGAAAAGATCGAAAGTATAATTTAGCTTAAAATATTCTCTTGATCTTTGATGGACCAATAAAAGGCTTTAACATTACTAATTGTAAAAATGATATTATTTTTAATTCCCATATGATATTCTTTCAATATCACTAAAGTTGTGGACCAAATTTATTGGATCAAATAAGTGTCCACAACCGGCCAAAATATTTTCAATTAAAAAACAAAAGAACAAATAGAAAAAGTCAAGATTTTTTTTTATAATATATATACAAGGTTTTTTGAACATGATAGTGACACTTAATTAAAAGCCAGAAAATTATTTATTTCCAAAAAATACTATGATTTAAATGTAAGAATAATTGTAGTTCAGATCGTACAAGTACCACTAAATTTTTAATTCTAGCATTTAATAATTACGTAGACATCATATAAAGTGACCACCATTAAGGTTTATCAATTTACTCATTTATTGTAACGGTAGTTAAATTAATTGAATAGATAATTTTTTTAATAAGAAGTTTCAAGTTTAATTTTTACCTATATTTACCGTCGAACTTAATGTACATGTTTTTTTGATACATTATCAACAACAATAAAAAAAAAGTGAGGAATTTATCCAACATGACTTTTACGATTTGAATAAAAATATTATTACCTAAAATAAATCCACTTTATTTAAAATTTTTGATGTGTAAAATAATTTTCTTTTTTTGACATTAAGCTATTTTTTGTTTTTATTTTGATATGTCCAAACTCTAGTATTCCATTAATTTTTATTGAATAAAGGGATATTAGTTTGAATTATTCAAGTCAATTATTAAAGAATATATAAAAAAAAACAGATGAGAAGTATCTATCAACAATAATAATTAGTTATTAAATAATTCACGTGAATTATTATACCAAAAACTATAATGGTGGGTACTTAGTCCAGTAATTTAGTAACAACCTAAATATAATTATATAATTCTAATAAGCTATTAGAGAAAGGAAATTAGATTAATGCATTCCTTATTGTGTTATTGTGACTAGATTTGAAATAAAAATTTATATCTTACTCACACCTTAAATATTTAAAATCTAAGTATTAAAAGAAGTTCGTATATGGAAAGGACACATATCTAATAATTTTTTTATTTGATCTTATAATTATACTAAAACTTTACCAAATATACAAAAATATTTAATTGCAAACTTAATAACTATAATGAAAATCCATAACAGATGAAGGGTAGAGCGGAGGTAAACTTATATAGAATTTTCTATCAAATGATGAGTACGAGTAAGGTGGACGGAGAATATTAATAACAAGTTCCAATTAATCTAATAATTTTTGTTTGTTTTAATATTTATTTTAAGAAATTAATTAAATATACACGCATATTATTGCGCACTAATAATTATGATGAAGATGAGTTCAATCGGAAGAAATTATAAACTTAAAATTATGACTCCGCATGATTATGAAATTAAAGAGCTTTGCTAATTTGAAAAGATAACTTCAATAATATATAATTTTTTCTCTAGAAAATTTAATGGAGGTATCTAATAACAACTTGTTTGGATGATTATTACCTATTTTATTATATACAATGTTGTTAATTTAAATATATTGTTAATTTTCATTTGATTATATCGTGCGTTTAATTTATCATTACGTAATGACAAAAATTTTATTTTGTATAATCTCATCATGACCTTTACCCTCTTTTTTTATCTTTATTTATTATTTAATAATTTTATTTTATTTATTATCCTATCTATTTTGAATCGAGAGTTTATCAAAAACAACTTCTCTATCTCTATAATGTAGAGCAACATCTACGTACATTTTACCTTCTTCAAATTTCATTTACGTGATTACATTGTATATACTATTATTATATCCTCTCTATTTAAGATTTACTTCTCACCTCGTAAACTATTTTTCTTATATATTTATTCTTTCAAATTACTCATAAGTCATATATAACATTTAATATCGATAAAAAAAATATACAATTTAGTCAAAAATTACATTCATCGTAATAAAAGAATCCCTATATACAATACATTATTAAAAATATGTAAAAATCCTACCAAAAAAGTGTAAAAAGATTTAAAAATTTTCTAATCCTTTTTCAATATAAAAACAAAAAAAATACAATAGAGAAACTTAAATTCCACGTCAGATGGAGCCCACTTATTCCACAGGTGTCTTTTCTACAAATACTAACCAAAATAAAAATAAAAATTAATATAAAAAAGCAAAAATTCTCTCATTTCTTTTGGTTCATTCACGAGAGATAGCACTCTGTTTTTTTTTTCTTCCATTTTGTTGTTCGAATGCTCTAAAAAAAACAAAAAAAACAAAATAAAAAATTCACAACCACCACCACCGTTCTCGAGTCGCCGCCACCGCCATGTATCGGAGTCGGTCGGCGCGATCCTCATCACTCCGGGAGCCGGAGAGTCGACTCTCTGAGTCCGACAAAATTGAAGGTGCCGGTAGCTGGGATGCCCTTGAATGGACCAAAATCGATGTAAATATTTTCACTTCTCTTAGGGTTCTATAAATTCAATTCAATTTATAGATTCCGTTTAATGTGTGTTGAATTCTTCTAAAAACAATTTAATTGAATGCGGAATTTGATTTTTTTTCCTTTTCTTTTTTGGGTGATTAATACGTGCAGCCTGTTGCGAGGTCGATTCCTATTGGAGTTAAACAGTTTTTGTTGGAAGCCGAGCAAGTTATAGTAGAGGTAACTATATCTGTGCTTTTTATTTGGTGTATCTATGTATGTGTAGTGCATTTTCAATAATTGTGTTCCCAGACAATGAAATCAGGACTCTAGTGATTAATTGATGTGTAGTTATAGTACGGAATATAGATGCTTTTTGGAAAGAAATCTGCAAGGAAATAATTAGAGGATAATTTGTATTGTTATTTACGGCGTGTGCGCAATGTGGATTGAAAGAATGATACTTAAAGTGGTGGTTCTTTGAATCTCAACTTTGAGGAATTGGATTAATTTTCACAACATTATGTTATGGATGCTGAAATTATTTATTTCAATTTTAATTTGATTAGTAGGTACTGAATTCGGGTATGCTTTTTCACACTTTGTACATATACTGTGAGCATTTTCTGATCATGATGTAAATAATTCCGAGATGCAAGAAAAGAATGAGTTGATGCGAGGTAACGTAAAGAATGCTTTTGGGGAAAGCTATTCTCTTTTGCCTTTTAAGGGTTATAAAATTGGTCTGAACTCTGTTGCATTTGAAGCTTTCTCATTTCTTAATTGCTTACAGAAAATGAAGTATCATATGTAGATGATATGTTGTTTTCTTTAGGGGCGGGGGTTCCATATCGCTCTATGTTACTTATTATTGAAAAATTAAATCTGGCCCTTAGTTGCGAATATAGGGATTTCATCAATTACAGAAAAGTTGGTCGGCCTGTACACACTGAGAATATGTTATACAACCAAAGATGGAGCAATTTGGAGATCAACAAGATGTTTGTATGGTTGGCTAGGTGTATGATTTTGGTTAAAATTTGCCAGTTCACCTAAGTTTAGCGGTACTTAAAAAGGGTTTACTATTGTTAACCAACCACCTTATGAATTGTGAATGTGTCCCTGCGATTTTTGGATAGGATAAAGTAGCGTTGGGAGTAGTATCTTAGCTTTAACTTTTCTGTAGAAGATGGGCATCTCTTTCTTAGGGAACTTAGTACTTAGTTCAGGGATTATGGTCTTAGAAGCTTTTATTCCCATCCGACATAGGACCTGATCTCCGAACTTTAACTAGATAAGCTTCCTTTTAACTCTGTAAGAGACTAACTATTATCCTGAATCTTTTGCAACTTAGTTATTCAGTTGTCTCTAAAGCTTTTGCACAAGAATGTGATCGAACTAATCTTTCTTCCTTTTTATTTTTGCTGAAATCTTTGACTATTTGAAGCCTTTCAGATTCTTCAGCTTAAGAAATTATTATTTTCTAATCATTATCAAGAAAATAAATTATTATCTTTTATTGATGTTTCTTAAAAGTACATTTAGTCAATTATCTAAAAAAAAAGTCTACCTTTAGTAAATTATTATAAATCCCCAGGTTGTGTTTCAAACAAGATGGTGACAGTTTATTTCTGAATTTTCTTTGTTTAGAAGCATTTATTAACTAATGCATAAGATACAAAATATGATTTACCTCACATACAGTGCTATTTTTAATATTTTTCCTGATTTATTGGGAAGACATGACGATGGCTCGTGAGGGTTTTAATTTCTTTTTTTCATTAGTTTATATGTTGATTTCTTCGATAGTTACTGAATATCTTGATTGTTTCTTTCTTATGATCGTTTGGTTATTTATCTACTCATGTGTTCGTATAGAGTTTTATTTAGATCATGAAGACTTATCATATTGGAACAACTTATTAATAAGTTATTGATAAAAAGCCTCTGTACTAAAGCCTGAAATTGATCTAGTATAGGCTTTCATCAGTTTCTGTTCTCTTCAGTTGGCACAAGCCTGAAGGTTAACTGATTATTTCCAGGGTTATGGGGTAGTTCTTGTCAACACTGATGATGCTGGAACCTTATACGTGACTAATTTTCGCCTCCTATTCTTGGTAAGTAATACATGCAGTTCTCATATTTTATATCTGATGGTGTATGTGGCCTGGTTATGGAAGTTACCTTTTGTAAATCTATGCCAGTGAAATTGCCCTCTAATACTGCAAATTCATTTTTTATATAATATTATCGGAAACATCCTCTCTACCTTCACAAGGTAGGGGTAAGGTTGCGTATGCACCACCTTCTCCCGACCTCGCTTGTGGGATTACACTAGATATGTTATTGTTGTATAATTTTATAATGATTTATAAAGCACTTGATTTCTGAAGGTCTAGTGTCAATTTTAAGAGCCATACTGATGAGGTATTTAGATTGTTAAAATTTGTGAATGCTTATTGCTTATCTTTTTTTTGGATGCATGTGCATTGACTTTGAAAAAAACGTATTTTACTTCTTTTTCTCTACAGTGGAACAGCTTATGCGGTGTAGTATTTTCTTTTTCTTTTGATGAAGTAAAATATTTTATTTAGTAGGCATCAAGAATATGCAGCAAGTACAAAAGAAGGGTAAAAGACAGCTTGGTACAAAAAGTGCTAAGCTAGGAAGAGAGCTGACTGTCCAATAAGATTGTGATTTGTTGAATGCTCAGATAGTATTTCAACATTCTGTGGTTTTGGTGGTAGTTTCAGATTTCCTGCTGGGATCATTGAAAGATCTTGGTCTCACGCTTAAAATTGCTTTCTAAACTGCCTTGAGTGCTCTAGGCACGCATGCTTGGTGACATACATGAATTACATGAAATAATTTTGCAGTTCCACAATTTTCTTCATCTTCTTCTGCTTTGTGCTATTTTGTACTGAATTTAATGATGTTTCTCTTTGTATTGTCTAGAGTGAAGGGTCTAGAGATATCATCACAATTGGCACAATACCGTTGGCAACCATTGAAAAGTTCCAGAAAATTGTAGGTTTGCTGTTGTTTCTTCTTATAATCCAGATATTCAACAGTTAAATTGTATCTCTCTTTTCATTTGAGATAAAGGTGGTGTCCGGTCAACTTTTGCGCACTTCAACTAATCTACAACATAGTTCTGTTCACTAAAGTTAGCTATATGGGAAGAAACCACCTAGCTTTTTTCCCTCTATATAAATTTGAACCTTGGTCTTTCATGGTCCATTCTAGAATCAGTACTATGTAACCCTTTCCTGTGTTGGTCAAGTCTGGCTATAATTCTTTCTTTTCCTGCTAACCAGGCTGTGAAGCTTCCATCAGGTCCACGTCAACCTGAAAAGAGTAGATCACAGCGATTGCTTCAGATCATCGGTATGTTATTACATGAAGGCACTGTCCATCCTCGGAAAATATGTTATTATTAGATATTCTGATAATGGTAAATTAAATTTGTGTTTTTCAGGCAAAGATATGAGAATCATCGTGTTTGGTTTTCGTGCTCGAACCAAGCAGGTTAACTCATGAGAACCCATGTGCTGATTTTATCACTTTTTTCTTATGTATATGTTTTAGGCTTCATAAGATGATTTGGTCATTCATTAATATAATGGCTTTGTTATCTTCTCTTTGTGGTTGTGGGGGAGGAGGGGGTCCATGATATTCCCACTGCTTTATGTGTCTCGAACTCGCAGACCGAGTTCTCTATAGTAGCATGAGAGTTTCCAGTTTCTCTTCTTGACTGGGTGGTTTGAGTTTTTGTCCTTTTGAATAAATTTTGTGGACTATTACTGATAAGAGATGCGTATTTCACCAAGTATAATGCCCTGAGAAACTCAGGTTAGACAAAGTGAATTTAGAGATTTTGAAAATATAATGAGTTAGAGATTACAACGGTCAGAAATATCTAGATTCATTGTACATCTCTAGTTTATTTGGTAGTGTGCTTATAAAACTTGTACTTAAGTAGAAGACAATAAATAGAAACTTCACTTTCCTCATTTAGGAAAAAGTATTCCATGAGGGTCTCCTATACAATGAATCGTCTTTTATGTTATTTCTAGCCAATTCTAAGGAGTTCTTTCCTCTACTTTATTGTCCTTTCTACAGTACCTGGGATTTATAAAATTTAGAGGTACTTATTTAAGTGTCCAGTCAATTACTTAATTGTGAAAATAAGTAGATTCTCACCATGTTTTGTTGTTCCTTGTTTATGCTTTATCCTTTCACAGTGATGTTTTATACTGTCACATTGAAGTAGCATTCATTCTCTTTACCTTGATTCTTTCCTCAGTGATCTCCATTCTAGAAAAATAAAAAACTCAGGTCTTATGTCTTTGCTGTTTTTCTCCATTCCACCTGATTTTGACATACAAGAATTTTGTTGCAATACACGCAATGGTGAAATCTTCTCTGAGATCCTATGCTTATGCGGCTTCAGGTTTTAGTTCCAGCCGCAGGTACGTGGACGTGCCTCCCGTGTTAAGATTCTATCAGCCATGTTAGCACGTCATCCCTGTCCCATGTCATTCCCTTTCTGTTACTTAAACAATACAGTTCACTTCATTATTTTAACCATTACATCCACATCACCTGACATGTCAAGTTATAATTCATTATAACTAACTTGTTCTGTGAGTAGTCCTTGTAATCTGAACCAACCAATCTAGTAACAGCCAGTAATCATTGCCATGACATCATTGTGTCACGCTGTTGGTCTATGTCAGGTGACTGGTCAAGTCAGCATCCGCATCAGCTGACATGTCAAGTCTATAGTTTACATAAATGTAGCTAATATTCCATGCCAACCAATATGTCAAGTTAGTCAATTTATCTGGTTACTACTACACATTACCACTTGTCATTAAGTCACACTAGCATACATAATCTAGTCAATCAATAATAACAACATACCCGGTGAAATCAGAGGTTTGGGGTGGAGTATTGGCCAGTCACAAGCTCACATATTCATAAGATGCATGTTGCGGAGATGAGGATGGTGAGATGGATGTGTCAGCATACTAGGAGTGGCAAGATTAGGAATAAGGTTATATGGGAGAAGATGGGAGTGGCCTCTGTAGTGGACAAGATGAGGGAAACGAGATTGAGATGGTTTGAGCATGTCTAGAGGATGTGCGTTGATGGCCTAGTGAGGAGGTGCAAGAGGTTAGTTGTAGGGGATACGCGGAGGAATAGAGGTACACGAGAAAGTAGTGGGGAAGAGGTGAGTAGATAGTACATGGTGCACCTTATTACGGAGGACATGACTCTAGATAAGAAGGAGTGAGGTCGCATATTAGGGTAGAATGTTAGGGAGAAGTGTTGTCTTGCTATTTAGGTTTAGGCTTGTTTATGCCTATCGTAGTATTAGTCTTACCCTTGAAGTTCTTGTCATGTGTTGTTTATTGTGTTTCAATTATTGCACTATTTTGTTTTTACGTTTCTTTCTTGTAGTCTTTAGATTGCTTTTCTTATTAAAGACTATGCTTTCTTCATTGTTTTTTCCTTCCTTTACTTGGGTTTGATCCACTTGAGCCGAGGATCTTTTGGAAATAGCCTCTTTATTTCCGCGAGGTTGTGGTAAGGTTTGCTTATACTCCACCTCTCCAAACTCCACTTAGTGGGATTTCACGGGGTATGTTGTTGTTCTTGGGGTCTAGGGAGGGTATGCGTACGCAAGCTTTACCAGTACCTCATAAAGATAGTGAGGTTGTTTTCCAAAGATCCTCAGTTCAAGTACAACAAATTCAGCTAATAGAAAAGAAAATAGTGAAGAAAACATAACAACTAGTAAGAGAAGTTGTGCTACAAGAAAATCATAAGAACAAGAAAAAAATAGTGTAGTAATGGAAACAAATGATAGTAGATATCAAAAGCAAGAACTACAAGAGTACGACTAGTACAACGATAGACCCCAACAAGCCTAAACCCTAAAAGATCTAGATAACACTCTCTACTACCTACTAATGTTCTACCTTAATACTCGACCTCCTCCACACCCTCTTATCTAAGATCATATCCTCGTTAATATGTACTTGCGTCAAGTCCTGTCTAATGAAATTTCCCCAATGCCTTTTCAACTTACCTTTACCTTTTACTGTGCCTACTATATTCAACCTTTTACACTTCGGGGCGTCTGCGCATCTCCTTTTCATAGGTTCAAACCATCTCAATCTCGCTCCCCTTATCTTGTCCACCACGAACGCCACTCCTACCTTACCCCGGATTACCTTATTCCTAATTTTATCGCTCTTAGTATCTCCAGACATTCATCTCAGCAACCTCCGCAACATGCATTTTTTTGAACGTGGGAGTTTTTGGCCTACACTTTGCCCCGTACTACATCGTCAGTCTAACCACCATTTTATTGGACTTACTTTTAAGTTAAGTTTTGGTGGTGCATTTTTATTACACAAGACTCTAGAGGCAGCCCTCCACATCGTATCAATATGATGTATGATATCATAATCGTTGAAGTCATCTTTCTTGGGAATAGCCTGTGTGTCAAGCTTCACTTCCACGCCTGCCTCATGCATTGCATCATTGAATTTACACTCCATTTTGGTCCTGCTCCACCTAAACCCTTTAGACTCCTGAGTTTGTCTCCACACTTCTAGCCTAGCATTAACTCTACTGCGTGTCTTTCAATCAAGACTATATCAACCGCAAATAACATACACTAAAGCACCTCGTTTTGAATATACCACGTCAATTCATCCATCACCCAGGCAAACAGGAATGGACTAAGAACTGATCCCTGGTGCAACCCCATCTCAAATGGGAAGTGTTACAAGTCTCCTTCTACCATTCTAACTCGAGTTTTGGCTCCATCATACATGTCCTTATTTCCCATATGTAGGTCACTTGTACACCTCCAGGCATCTCCGGAGGACTCCCCTTTGAACTTTGTCGTAGGATTTTTCAAGGTCATGAACACCACATGTAAGTCCCTCTTCCTTTTCCGATATTTCTCCATTAGTCTCCTCTAAAGATGGATGGCTTCTGTAGTCGATCGCATCAACATGATTCCAAACTGGTTCTCGGAAATGGACGCCCCTCCTCACCCTCATCTCTTCTACTCTCTCCCAAATTGTACTCCAGCTTCATTCTTCGGGCATTATGTGGTCCTAAAAATGACGTCAAACAAACTAGAATGAATGTGCTTTCCAGGAGTCGGAAGTTAATATTTTTTCCATTTTGATGCATTCTGTTCCTATATTTGAAGTCTAGTTGTCAAATTCTTTCTGAAGTCCAAGAATCAAGTACATTTTTGGTTAGCTTGGAGCGTTGATATATATACTTCTAGCTCGAGGGTGTTTAACAGAGTTGTATAGGATGCCGGGATGCTCTAGGTTAATTGTATAGCATGTTTCTAATAGTTGTATTATAATTGTGATAATCATCAAGCTGTTTTATATAGGGAACTTCCCTAGTAATTTCCTTGTTTTAGAAACTTCTATCTATAAAATCCTATTGTATGGTCATAACCAGCATTCATTTCAGAGTAATATTTTACAGCATTTACTTGTTGCTGTATATCAATGAATTACTTTTACCAAAAAAGTGTACATTCATTACGAGTTTTCTCTTTTACTCTTTTTCTACAGCAATATTGAGATACTATTTTAACTTCTTCAGTGATAGCTGCATATAGATTTGCTTCAAAATGATGAAATTTATGCAGGATGAAGGGGTATTTGTGGGGAGCCACATCTCATTTGTGATGGCTTTAGTAGTTGTTAATACCTCCATATATGCTATTTCAATGCCCTGATGCATCGTAAGACAATTATGGTAGTTGAAACTGGACAGTAATCTGAATACGTATATGTTTAGCATAGATCTGTAATATCCTGCATTCATTAACAAAGTCATGCAGACTCTTTACTTCACAAGCTTGTCCTAACTTCTGGCGAAACAACTGCACACATTTTGCTTACAAGCTTTTCTTATGGTTTCCCAGAGGCGTGCTGTCTATGATGCATTATTACGGTGTACAAGGCCTGCAACTTTATGGGATCTCTATGCATTTGCTGGTGGTCCATCCAGGTTTAGTAACACAAATCCCAAAGTGAGGCTGTTGAATGAGTATTGCCGACTTCTTGGAATGGGGTTTTATCAAGCTTCTATCCGTGCTATTGAAGATGGGGCATTTACACTTTCAAATGAGTGGTGGCGTATTAGCAGTGTCAACTGTAATTACACAATGTCCAGTACTTATCCATTTGCTTTACTCTTACCGAAGTCCATAAGGTGAGGTTTTGTGTTTTGTTCTTCCATATTTCTTGGGTTAAGTGATTATTATTTTGGTATTTACCTAATGACTTTTCGTTCTGCTTACTTTAGTGATGACAAAGTGGTGCAGGCTAGTGCATTCCGTGCACGGAGTAGGCTTCCATCCATAACATGGTGTGATAGAGGTATGCCTAAATTTAGTTCCTTGCACTCATTTGCCTTGATCTTGTTCGACCATTGCTTATGTTTTGCTGTTCTTAGGAACTGGGGCTGTTCTTGCACGATCTTCTCAACCTCTAGTTGGAATCATGATGAATATGAGAAGGTTATTCAAAATTATATGATTCTTTTTCTTTTATGAATTTGTATTACTTTTGTTTACCTGAAAAATTAAGTGGGCTGTTAAAGATTTACAGTGGTCTCTGTTTCCTCGAGCTAATTTTAAAAAGAAATTTATTTGTTCTTTTCTGCAGCAATGCTGATGAAAATCTAGTTGCTGCACTCTGTACTCAAATTGCTGGACAGAAACGAAGGTTTTCCTTTTACTTCTCCCCTTTTTATATCAGTAATTTCTAGATGTCTTCTTGATTAAATTTTTGTTCCTAAGCCTTACAAGTAAATTTCTTGGTATGTGGCTAGTTAATAGAATTTCTTTCAATTCTTCGCTCGGTCAGGTCCTAAAAATACTTATAATCTTGTTTCTCTTCTTGTTACTGATTCTTTTTAGATAGTTCCCTTTTGATGAATCACTCCTTTCAGATAGCTGCATGTGGAGTTCTACAGCATAGCTGGCTATCTCTTATTAATTGTGTATGTTCTTTATTTGTCGACGTAGGAAGCTATATATTGCTGATGCAAGGCCGAGGAAAAATGCTTTAGCAAATGGGGCAATGGGAGGTGGATCGGAGTCATCTGCAAACTATTTCCAGTCGGAGGTCTGTTTAATATTTGAGCTGTCTGGTTATGCTGCTGTTTCCGTCATAATACTCCATGAGTTTCATTATACATGGACACACTTTCTTTTTTAGTTTTCCCCAAAAAGAATGACTTATTTGGTAATTTCTTAACCTTAGCTTCCCATACCCTTAATGACATGCTCTTATAGCCATAGAAATGTCATGGCATGGCATGGTTAAGACCACATGATCTTAGGGTACTTCAGCTGCGTGTCAAAAATCTTTCTTTGTTTCTTCAACTCCATAACCATTTAGAAACCTAAATATATAATGTGACAGTGGAGTATATTTTTCCCTTTTTTCTCTTGGGACTTATGTTGCTTGATTTACATGCCCTTACAGATTGTTTTCTTTGGCATTGATAATATACATGCAATGAGGGAGAGTCTTGGTCGGCTTAGAGACTATGTAGATACTTATGGAACTACTTCATCAGACGGAATGTCATCTTATCTGGTATGCCGCCAATTTATCTGGTATTCCCGTTTTTCTTCTCTCATTATGATCTGTGCCATCAGTATTTAGTGGCCCAGCCAGAAGCTTCCTCATTGGTAAGGAAATAAGAAAATTAACGGGGAGTTCTATCCTTCTGCCACATTAAATTTCTCTCTTCTTTTTGGAGGTGGGGTGTGGTTGGGCTGTGATGATAAGCTAATGCTGTCAATTGATTATCTGCTTTTACAGAGGCATGGTGGATGGAGTTGGGGCGGAGGCAATCTCAGCAGTATGTCAGCTTCAGTTTCTACTCTGGGGGACACTGGGTGGTTAATACATGTGCAAACTGTCCTGGCTGGTTCTGCTTGGATTGCTGCACGTGTTGCACTAGAATCAGCTTCAGTGCTTGTTCATTGCAGGTTTTTTCTCTTCTGGACCCATTATTATGCTTATAAACAAGGCAATAAATGTCTAAATGGAGAACATTAGTCCCTTCTATTCATGTTTCTGTTGATTCTTCTTTGGATAGTTTATCAGTAATATTCTTATTAGTTGGGACTATGTTTTAGTCATGGTACTACGTTAACTTTAGGTTTTATGTTTTCTAAGAGCCTCTTAGTCCTATTTAGCAGAGACCTCCCCCAGGTTTTTGCTCCATCACACTGACGTCCCTTGTGATATACAATACTACACTTATTTGTTTTAATTTCTCTATAACATTTCTTTTAACTTATATATTATTAATTTATAAAAATTGTGATATGACTAACTTGCCATTTGTAATATATGCTATTTTGCTTAATTAATATTATAAATGTACTTCTGTGAAATAAAAAGCAATACACTAGCTCTCTTGCAATGGCATTGATGATCTCATAAGAGCTATAGAAATAGGGAGCCGCTGATCACTCGTTCATAGGTTAATCAAGGGTTAAGTTGGTTGTTTTATAGCAGAACTTTTTCTGTGATTATCATGTGTAATATGATGCTTCATACCTTTACCATGTCATGTTTGCCTATTTTTAACAACATTCTTTCATAGACAGTCCAGAGGCAACACATCATCATCAACTTAGTTATGAACACAACAAATTGAAGTTACCGTTAAACTATAATCGATAAGAATATATTGAAGTTCAGTTAATTGTGAACTGTTGGCTTGAGCCTTTCTGCTAGATATTTTAGTACTTCAGGGTTTTTCTAAAGGGATTTCTTTTGGTTAATGCTTCAGAAAATATTTTTCTGATCCATATAGTTTTTGTAACTTGAATCAAGAAGTGCTGAGTTACTTCTTTTCCTTGGTTTAGTTAATCATGTTTGCTTAACTTGGCTGGCTGATATACCTGATGCTATACTGAAAAATGTTCTGTAGTTTTTTTAAACCTTTTTATCAGTACTAATTCTCTTAATGCTTCTCTCGAAGTATTGGATGTTACCTATAGCATCTTAACAGGTCAGATCTAATAAATCTAGTTAGTCAAAACATAAGGAGTGGTGATGAGCAAAACTAGTGTTAGGTTAAACCTGCAAACAAAGGTTTTCCACAACTCCTCCATCTGACAAGTGGTTCCATACAAATTGCAGCATGCAATTGTTTTGGCAATAGCTTTTAATATGATGTTTTGTTTAAAATAGTTGTGTAGCTCCCTTTTTACTTAAATGGGCAAGTGCACATTCATCTGTGGTTTTTATTTGCAAATAACTGAGAAACTTTGCTACCTCATATTTGTTTATCCAACTAGTCATTTATGGTATGAAGCTCATGTGTTTTGATTTGTTGAAGTGTGTGACCATGTTGTTAGAGAGAGCACACTTTACTATTTAATTATATTCTCAATATGATCTTTCCTTTATTTATTTTTAATTGATTGTGCATCTAAATCTTCATCTATAAGCATTTGAAGAGAGTAGCTTGCTTTTTTATTTTTTAAATGCTGGAATTTTATTTTGCAGTGATGGATGGGATAGAACATCACAATTGGTCTCACTTGCCAGCTTGCTACTTGACCCATATTATCGCACAATTAGAGGGTTTCAGGTACTGAGACAACTTGTTTGGATCTAACTTGCACATGCTACCTGGTATTTACATTTGTAGCCTTGTTTTTTCTCCTTCTTGGAGCATGAAATGCTCCTTCCACATGAACAATTGGTCTCACTTGCCAGCTTGCTACTTGACCCATATTATCGCATAATTAGAGGGTTTCAGGTACTGAGACAACTTGTTTGGATCTAATTTGCACATGCTACCTGGTATTTACATTTGTAGCCTTGTTTTTTCTCCTAATAATGTATTCAGTCTCGCTTCTGTCCTGGGTGTTAGAAGAATTTAATTTTTTAGTGAGGCATTGCTACCCTTGATTATGCATGGATAGCTTTTCTAAGTCGCCCGAATGAACTATTATTGTCCAGGCACTTGTAGAGAAAGATTGGCTTGCATTTGGTCATCCATTTTCAGATCGTCTGGGAATGCCCACTGTATCTGGAAATGGCAACATGCCATTTGAATTGTCTCGTCAGGCTTCGACTGGGAGTTTACCTTTATCCCCCATGCGTCAAGGATCGGGGTCAGCTTCAACCCAAGCTCAAAATACAGCAAATGCGAACCATAGTTCCCCCATTTTTTTGCAGGTATGTCTTTTGGGCGGATAAGTCTGCACGGTGCACAGTTCTATCGCTTGTTTGGGTTAATTTCTTGCATTTGACAAAATATCCCCCCAGCCCTGTGCTGCTTCTTCTATTGACCCTTAACTGATTTCTTAAATTTTTAGCTCTAACTTGATATGCTTGGATGTGCTTTGCAGTGGGTTGATTGTGTTTCGCAGTTGTTGAGGATGTATCCCTTTGCCTTTGAGTTCTCTTCGGTATGTGTTCCTAAAGGACATGAAAAATCAAATATGAGTAAAAATATTATGTTCAAGTAAACTAACAAATTACACCCACCGGAGAAAATAAAGCTTCCCATCTTTCAATTCCAACAATGCAGGCTTTCCTGGTAGATCTTCTGGATTGCATGCTTTCTTGTCGTTTTGGGAACTTTTTGTGCAACAGGTAATCTATCTTGGAAGTATTTTCTTTTGCACTTTCATTTCTGTACCTGTCTTTTTGTTGAAAAAAGGGTCAAAATCAGACCGATTTCACTAAAAAGAGCTTGTCAGAAAGGCTATCCCGTGAAATACCTCCGATTCCAAATCTGATTTTTGCTTTGAGTTGGGACAACCAGCTTAAGTAGTTCCGGTGATAGGGGGTAAAAGGGGCATAGACCCACGTTATAGCTCTCGTAACTCGGTCATCAGGTCTGATAAAAGGGAATAGAATTAGAGTTAACAACCTGAAGAAGAGGTGTTATAGTTCTGAGGCGTCCTCTTTCTATAATATCCCCCGGGTCACGTTTGAATCAGGTTAAAAGCTAGGTTTCTTGTTCAACACAAAAGAGCATAGTCATTGTCATGTGTGTGTGACTTATTTAAAAAGAAATTATCCCATATTATGATGCAAGAATGACTACATGAAAAAAAATCATTTTTTGTATCGTTCTTTTCTTTCTTTCTTCATTCATTTTTTTTGGGTGGGGTCGGGGGTGGGTTATTTATACTTTTATGATCAGGATTTACAGCTATTAAGCACTGTAAGAAAATTTGCCACCTCAGTGGTTTTGGCTTTACGTTGTTTGAACTCCATCACGGGAAGCTAGGATTCTCTAAATGTCATTTCCTAGTTTTAATTCACTTCTTCTGACTTTTATAAATTTCAGCGAGAAGGAAAGAGAGCAAGCTGGTATATATGATGCTTGTGGATGCCTGTGGATGTATTTAGCTGGACTAAGGACATCTGAAGGAAGCTCTCATGCGCATTACAACCTATTCTATGACCCACTGAAACATAATGGTCCTATACTTCCACCAGCAGCAGCTTTAGCTCCAACTGTGTGGCCTCAGTTTCACCTTCGTTGGGCTTGCCCCTCAGAGGCGCAAGGTGGGGAAGTTGAAGCTGAATGCAGGAAGCTGACAAGAAAATTCTCTGAGCTGCAAAGGGTAACCTCTTTTCTTTTATCCTTTTTTCCCCCTTTGTCTTAGTGTCCCTGTAATTTTTCCATAGGGTCGAAGATGTTCCTGTATACTCTTTAATTTGTAATTAGGAACTTGAAGTTATAACATGTTGTGGCAGGTTTTGATATTTTGGAAATAGAAACACAAATTGTTACCGTCTAAAAAAAAACCCTTTTTTTTCCTCTGCTGACTCCTCTCTCCTCTGGCCTCTCCGAAAAGGAAAAAAAAGAAAGTTTCCAGCTTGAAACTGCGAGTGCATGGAAACCTAAATATAGCATCTTAATGTTGACAGAAAAATTATAATGGTAGACCAAATTTGGCTTATATTAGTTCCAGAAGATTAACTACTATGACAAGCATAACTTTCTAGCTTATTTGTAGTGTAGCATGTCGTTGTCGCTCGACTGTTGCATCTTAATTTTGTCAATGCATGCTAAAACTTGGAGTGTATCCATAACTTCTACATTAACCGTCTAAAAACAACTTCTACACAGGCCAAAGAATTAGCAGAAACAAGACTTAACGAAGCAAGTGTCACCGTGGAGTCCTTAGTTACAGAACTGAGAAATGAGAAACTTGCAAGCACCTCTGCCAGGGATGCGGTAAAAAGAGCAAGCAAAGAAACTGCTACTATAAAGCGCGCAGTACAATCTTTGGGGTTCAATGTCTACTTTACAGCAGATGGAGACTGTAACGTAGGCATTGAAAGGAACCCAACTGAAATCCCTCAGCGATCTATCTGCTCAGTTCGTACAAAAGATATTAATGGCACAGTGTCCCACAGTGAGAAAGCAGACCTCTCTGAACCTGTTTCTGTGGCGGAAGATAATGTTTCCGACAATCCTCTCATCCGAGTTTGTGGATCTCTATGCCCGATGCACACTAGAGATGGAGAGTGCCAGTTGCCAAATGCTGGTTGTGCTCAGTTTCAGAGCCAATTGGTTGATTTCAAAGCCAACTTTGATGCATTTGATCGGCTTTCGATATATGATAGTTATTTTGGAAGTTAAGAAAGATGGTTTCAGCCAAGCATCAAGCTCAGTTTATGTGATCAGATATCTTTGTACAGTTGGGAATTAAATGGAGGCGGCAGTAGGTTCAGTTTCTATTATTAGCAAAAATCACAACAAACAATTAGACAGAAGTAGCAGTAGTGAGTACAACAGCTTTGAAACATAGTTTCTGTTAGATTGAGATGGCTCAAGAACTGTACATGGAGAACTGATTTGAGTTTCTATGCGGATCATCTGAAAGTTTTGACATCGCGGAGGATTGAGAAGATTTGAACTGATATTATTTAGATACAATTCATATGTACATTTTGACATAGGCGTTCCTCCTCCGAAATGTTTCTTTCTGCATTCTTGTACATGACAAATAATCATGAGTTCTGAATAAAATGGTTCTGGTGGACATCCTCTAATTGTGTGTGTGGTGCTCTGCTCATATCTGCTTAACAATTGTTCGCTATTTTATCGGGGGCTGTCTACCCGTCGAATATATGAACTGATTGTTTCTGCTCTGTGCCATAGAGCTTTTTTGCACATATCATACTTGAAAACTTGGATTTTATCTACTCATGTTCCTTTTGTTTGTGAGTGTGTGGTGGACCACAAGTGTACATGTAGCAGCATCAAATGAACTGTAATGTTTTGTCGTTCATTTACACAAGCTGTTGAAGTTCACAGCTTGCTTCTGTGGTTCAGGAGATGAATCATGTGGGATTTTGGCATGTCTATGTTGGAAATTTTGTCTTTGAGCAGGAACCTCGTGCTTGTTTGAGCTTGTAGCTGGGCATTTTTTCCTTATCACAAACGTGCTTAGCAAAGATGATCGCTTGGTTGAAACAAGTTATCCAGAATTAATTGTCCTGGGATTAACTTATTCCATCATGTATATGTGATAACGTATTCCATCACTATGATATAAATAGTGAGATAAGTTATTCCAAACATAGATAACCAAACAAGATACAAAATTTTTATCCATCACTATTTATTTATATTCCTCAATAAATACTTCTCATTGTCCTGCTAACTATGAACAAGACTGAAGGAACCTTCGATAGAGGTTATGAACATCGAGAATTAGGGTAGAAAGTTGGTAATATATAATCAAGCTTCATCTAGTGTTAGTACTCTATTATTGTTTTATTCTATGAAATTTAGTAGTACTTAATGTTTTTTTATTGGTACTATTATTTTCTCTTTTGTGTAACCTTTCCACCTAATTTGATATGTTTTACTCGAGCCAAGAGTCTATTGGAAATCACCTCTTACCTTTTAATATGTTTGCTCGAGCTACGAGTCTATCAAAAATTACTTTGGAACCGTTCCAAGGCATGAGTTAAGACGACATACATTCCACCTTCCCCAAGCCCACTTACCCCTAGTGCCGACCCATAACATGTATTTGAAGGCAATTAATAATTTGGCTTCAAGATATTCGAAATTTGTTCCTCGAACGGCGAGCTAAGCTACTTACCATGAACAAGTTAATGAGAATTTAGCTTACCACTCTCTAAATATTATGTACTCAAGAGCACTACCTTTTCATTTAAAAAGAACTTATCAAGTTGAATGAAATATATGAGCTTACAGTACAGCTCATGCACGCATCCACTTGCTTTAGCCAGAATTATCAAGAAGGGCTGAAACACAGGCTGTACAAAATGATGCTGACTGGCCAATTGACGTAAAGCTTGATTCGGGTTTTTACATTTAGTACTGTAAAACCAGAACTGTGATTTCAACACTTTACAAGACTCAAATAAAGTCATAAACCTGTCTCCACAAGTGTCATTCTTTGTTTTCTCTTGTCTAACATGTTGCAGTACAAAGTCTACTCTTGACTGGGAGGAGGCTCTTCATCGGATGGCTTCCTGTTTCCACGACGCTCGTTCCATCTTGACCATGCCCACCTTAAGACAAAGAACCCTCCGATAGCATAAACCTGATTTCAGAAACAGTGCAGAAGATTAAGGTGGTAAGAGCAGATAAAACAGAATATGACGGGAAAAAAGCGAAATCTTAAGATATGTAGGGGCACCGCATTTTGCTAGTCAAAGAGATTATTGTTTAAAGTTTCCTCCTTTTCCTTTTTTTGGTTACACAATCCATTTACCTACTTATTTTCTCATCAGAACACTATATCGAGACAAATAAAATTTGAAACTACACAAATAGAAAAAAGGAAAGATAAAATCTAGAAATTTGGTCATCGAAGACAGAGCAGGACAGATATGGAATAAACCCCAAAAGCATAAACAAGTTGTGTCCATGCATATAGGAGAAGGAACACTTACTATAACCCACTTCCTCTATTTCTCTTCCTTCCTTTTTTCTCTGCCTTTGTGTCAATATAGAATACAAAATCTTGTTTCCACTTCATCCTTTCGCATTTTGATGTGTATATATATCCACAGCAAGATAATTCATTTATATCTTACTAAATTATACAGCTGATGTTCTGAAACTTTGTAATAGATGTAACAGATGGTTCCACAGTACTCATTCAGCTACTCCATACATGAATTATGATATCTGATACTACTATTATAATACTACTATTATTATCATTTTAAGAAAAGTAACATTGTATTCATCGGTACGGTACTGATACTGGCAGTAGGTAGTTACAAAAGGCCTAGGATCTTACAAGGAAATAAAAAATTGAAAGAAACGAATTATGTAGTAGTCCAACAATTGAAAGAAAACGAAAAAGTTGTTGGATTATCCAGTAAATCCAACAACTTACTAAAGTTGTCCAATGTGTTCCAATAACTACTAATGAGTGTTGGAACGAATTACGTAGTAGTCCAACAACTGGTGCAGACAAATATGAAGTTGTCAGGAACAAATTCAGTAGTTGACCAACAACTGTTGTGGACAACTTTTGAGTCTTCTTTTTAAGGAAGAGTGACTCAAGTTCTTTGCTACAAGTGACTCCTTTAATTAGTATTAATGATACATATTTAAAAGCCAACAAGTTCTTTTATTTACATAAAGCTCCTTCCCCCCATCTCATCGGCCTCCGCGTTTGTCTTAAACCCAGAATAATAGAAATCTCACAACAACCAGAAGGTAATACAGAACTCCTCTTTGAGACCACATCCCAACAACTTCAATAGTTGTCCAATAACTCTTTGATGGAGCTTGTTTGAAAACTTCAGTAAGTAGCAAAGTTGTTGGATTTACTGGAGAATCCCCTCCATTTGTTCGAAAATATTTTTAACAACCAAATATAGGATGAGAAGATGAAGAGGAGAGGAGAGAAAATTCAAATTTGAAAATCCAAAACAATGGTTTCTTTAATAATTTTTGGAGTTTTTAATTCTTACCACAACTTTTTACTAACTGTTTACACACCTCAATCCACTTAATTAAGTTTGAGCAGGTCAACGAAAACTCTTCTATAATTCAAGACATGAAGGGCCTTCACCCAAATAGTCTCCACTCACCTTGCACCATTATCCATCCTTCCATTTGCAGAACTATGCTTTAGCCAGTAACAGAAAAGTTGTATGCCAATACATTTTACAACTATAGTTGACCTTAGCTATACAACATAGCAAACCATGGGGGTCATCTTTATCACCTGTTTCTGAGTAATATACTACATTGAATAAGTGAACTATATGCTTCTGTGAAAGAATCAAACAATCAGATTTCACATAGCCAAAAAGATCGCTTCCTAATAAGCAGAAGGAATTCAAAAGAACAATTCGATTAATTCCACAAGGAATTTTAACAACATACCTAGTCTGGGGACAGTGGGTCGTATGGAATTTCAACAACCACATACCCACTTTAATCCCACAAGTCGAGTCTAGCGAGGTGATGTATGGAATTCCAACAACAAACAACAGCATACCCAATATAATCCCACATACAGGGTCTACTGACGGTGGTGGGTCTACGGAATTTCAACCACAAACAACAATATATCCCGTGTAATCCCACAAGTGGCATCACTGGAGGTGGGATGTACGGAATTTCAACAACAACATACCAAATGTAATCCCAGAAATGAGTTCTGGAGATGGTGGGCTGTATGGAATTTCAACCACATACTCAATATAATCCCACAAATGAGGTCTCGAGTTGTACGGAATTTCAACCACAAACAACAACATACCCAGTATAATCCCACAACTGAGGTCTAGCTAAGGTGTGGGTCTACGGAATTTCAACAACAACATACCCAATGTAACAACACAAATGACGTTCAGGGACGGTGGAGTATATGGAGTTTATCATGTTAATTTGACATATACACGCACCAAAATCCCAAGTACCAAATAGTAGCTCAAAAACTAATTAAAACGACTGAATAAAATGAAACTGAATTCCAAAAATGAAACAGAGCATAAGTAATATAATACCTGCCACAAGACAATGGGATTTGTATTAGGTTCAGCCCCTTCTGTTTCGAGCTTCAACGAAGGCAAATCCTGTCGTGGAAACTTCACTACAGCAGCTTTCTCCTCTTTTTCAGCTGAAGCAATTGGTTTGAGGTCTGAAGTAGCAGCGGTGGGTTCAATCTTCTTACTAGATGCCGGCGGCGGTTTGAAAAGCTGAAGAACACTAGAGATAAATGATGCAAGTGGGTTCGTGGGATTGTTTTTCTGGTCACCGGTAACCGGAGTAGAGTCACCGGAGATTGTTGTTGTTGTGGTGTCCGCCATAGCTAAGTTTTTGGAGGTTTTTGACTTTGGGGAAATGGCGTTAGTTACAATAACACTACTAGTTATATATATGAAGCGAGAAATTACCAGAACAAACGGGGAACGGGTATGGGCCCGGATATTTCTTTTAGACACCCGTTGAACTTATCGAAGATGTGATCCAGAACATGTATTCAAATCACGAGTTAGTAGGTTATTGAGTGTATATCTTTTTTGCATTGTCTATTTCATTAAATTTTACTTTTGTAAAATTACATGTGACGACGGAAGTGGTTTACAGTGATTATAGATCTTAGAGGTGATAGTGACGATGAAAGTAATATCGATAACACTTGATTTAATTGCAATAATGAAGTTGGTAAGTGTGATGGTGTTGATTGATTAAATAGTAATGTCAATGATGGTTGATGATTTGCGAAGTAGTAAATGTGACAGGGAGGTGGTTATAAGTAGTTGTAGCAATAGTGTACCTAATAACCTAAGATCTAAAATAATTAGATTCATACTTCTTCTTTATTTTACTGCAAACGAATAAGTCGTTAATAACTTTCTACATTATTATTTCCTATAAATAGGTCAGATCGAATTTGTTTATAGGAATGATAGACAAGACAAGTAAAAGATCTAAGAAACTTTTTGTGGCTTAGTAGGAAGTATGCTTTGATTTCTTTGGTGTTTTTGAATGGGGCTATTTTTGATTGAATATAAAAATATTTAATTAATTAAATGAATTTGTGAGTTTTTTTTTTTTTTTGGAATTGATGATAACCCGCAGGCCGCAACTGCTACAATCTCTGCTTTTTGGGTGAGCATTATATGGTGAACATTTTTTGTGTATTGGGTGAGCACTTTTTGCGCATTAGTTAAACCACTCACTGTGTAATAGCCGGCAAACTACACATGAGATTTAAGCCGCATCAGGCAAACCTTATGCCACAAGCTCGACAATGAGGCATTGAGGGGCAGAGGGGGGATCGATTCCAAATTATTCGTGTGAATAACCATCCTCCAAACCATGTATTATAATTCTTACCTAACTAATTTATGTATGACTAATACCTCGTCATAGTAATTTGGAAACAACTTACTCATATCAGGTGTTTACACCGAAATCCATTATTATGTGATTTATTGAAGTAAAATTTATGGATTTTTGGTGATCCGCAATGTCAGTGTCTTTTTTGTTCAAATTTTTCATGGACGTCCGTTAAGATGTTATCTATGGAGTCAGATGGACCTGACGGCCAAAAAAGAACATTTTGAAGGTCAAATGAGCCCTGGAGCAGGTAAAACCTTCATTTTATTGATTTTCGTGTGCTATAGTCTACGATCTTTTTTGGTAATCCATGCCCAAATTCTTTGTGGACGTTATTAAGATGTTAGCTATGGAGCCCGTTAGCCTTAACGGTCAAAACGGTCTATTTTTAAGGTCAAACGAGTCCCGAAGCAGGTAAACCCCCATTTTTATCAATTTTTGTGTGCTATAATCCATGAATTTTTGGTGATCCGGATGTTTGACGTTTATTTTGCCCAATTTTTTTCTGAATGTCTATTAAGACATTAACTGTGGATCCAGTTGGCTTTGACGGTCAAAACGACCCATTTTCAAGGTCAAATGAGCCCCAAGTAGGTATACCTTATTTTGCCGGGTTTCGTGTACTATAGTCCATGAATTTTTGGTTATCCAAAATTTCGACGTATTTTTTGCCCAAATTTTTCATGGACGTCCGTTAAGACGTTATTTATGGATTAAGTTGGCCCTGACGGTCAAAACGGGTCATTTTGAAGGTCAAACGAGTCCCGGAAAAGGTAAAACCCACATTTTACCGATTTTCATGTGCTATAGTCTACAATCTTTTTCGGTGATCCAGAATTTCGATGTCTTTTTTGTTCAATTTTTTTGTGGACTCCGTTAAGACGTTAGTTATGGAGCCAACTGGCCCTGACGGCCAAAACAGACCATTTTGAAGGTCAAACGAGCCCCGATGCAGGTAAATCCCTCATTTTATCAATTTTCGTGTGCTTATAGTCCATAGATTTTTGGTGAACCAGAAATCCGACGTGTTTATGCCCAATTTTTTGTGGAAGTACGTATAGACGTTAACTATGAAACAGTTGTCCTAGACGGTCAAAACTCAAAACTGTCCATTTTCAAGGTCAAACGAGCCCCGAAATAGGTATACCCTATTTTGCCCATTTTCGCGTACTATAGTCCATAGATTTTTGGTGGTCCAGTTTTATGACGTCTTTTTTGTCCAAAATTTCATGGACGTTGGTTAAGACGTTATCTATGAAGACAGTTGGCCCTAACGGCCAAAATGAACCATTTTGAAGGTTAAACGAGCCTCAAAGTAGGTAAACCCCTCATTTTACCGATATTCGTGTACTATAGTCCATGATCTTTTTTGGTGATTCAGAATTCCGATGTCTTTTTTGCCCAAATTTTTTGTGGACGTCCGTTAAGACATTAGCTATGGAGCCAGTTAGCCCTGACGGTCAAAACATACCATTTTGAAAGTCAAACAAGCCACGAAGCAGGTAAACCCCTTAGTTTACCAATTTTCGTGTGTTAGTTCATGGATTTTTGGTGATCCAGAATTTCGACGTATTTTTTGCCCAAATTTATCATAGACATCCGTTAAGACGTTAGTTATGGAGTCAGTTGTCCCTAACGACCAAAACGATCCATTTTCAAGATCAAACGAATCCCGAAGCAGGTATACCCCATTTTGCAGATTTTCATGTTCTATAGTCCATGTATTTCTAGAGATTCGGAATTTCTACGTCTTTTTTGCCCAAATTTTTCATGGACGTCCGTTAAGACATTATCTATGAAGACCATTGACCTGATGGCCAAAATAGACCATTTTGAAAGTCAAACAAGCCCCAAGCAAGTAAACCCCTCATTTTATCAATTTTCGTGTGCTATAGTCCATGATCTTTTATGGTGATCAAGAATTTCGACGTTATTTTTGCCCTAATTTTTTGTGGACATCCTTTAAGACGTTATCGATGGAGCCAGTTGGCCCTAACGACCAAAATAACCTCTTTTCGAGGTCAAATGAGCCCGAAATAGGTAAACCCCTAATTTTACCAATTTTCGTGTGCTATAATCCATGGATTTTTTGTGATCTAGAACTCCGATGTTTTTTTTGCCCAATTTTTTTGTGGACGTCCATTAATACGTTATCGATGGAGACAGTTGGCCCTAACAGCCAAAACAACCTCTTTTCAAGGTCAAATGAGCCCCAAGCATGTTAATCCCTAATTTTATCGATTTTCGTGTGCTATAGTCCACGATCTTTTTTGTTGATCCAGAATTCCGATGTCTTTTTTGATCAAATTTTTTGTGGACGTTTGTTAAGACATTAGTTAGGGAGCCAATTGTTCTTGACGGTCAAAACGATCCATTTTGAAGGTCAAACGAGCCCCAAAGCAGGTAAACCCCATTTTACCGATTTTCATGCGCGCTATAGTCCGTGAATTTTTTGTGATCCAGAACTCCGACGTCTTTTTGCCCAAATTATAAATGCCCGTTAAGACATTAGCTATAGAATCAGTTGACCCTGACGGACAAAAGACACATTTTGAAGGTCAAACGAGCCCCGACTAATTTTTCAATTTTCATATACTATAATCAATAGATTTTTGGTGATCCGAAATTTTGACGTCTTTTTTGTCCAAATTTTTATGAACGTCCGTTAAGACGTTATCTATGCAGTCAGTTGTCCATGAAGACCAAAACAGACCACTTTGAAGGTCAAACGAGTCATAGAACAGGTAAACCTCTCATTTTACCTATTTTCATGTGCTATAATCCACGATCTTTTTAAGTGATCTAGAATTTCAACGTCTTTTTTGCCCAAATTTTTTGTGGACATTCGTTAAGATTTTATCTATGGAGCCAGTTGTCCCTGATGGCCAACATGGTCCATTTTGAAGGTCAAACGAGCAGGCAAACCCCCATTACCAATTTCCATGCTCTGTTTAGTCCATGAATTTTTCGTGATTCAAAATCTGAAGTCTTTTTTGTCCAAATGTATCATGGACGTCCCTTAAGATGTTAACTATGTATCCAGTTGGCCCCGACGGTCAAAACGCATTTTCAAGGTTAAACGAACCCTAAAGCAAGTATTTTCTATTTTACCAATTTTCGTGTACTATAGTCCATAGATTTTTGGTGATCCAGAATTTCGACGTCTTTTTTTGCGCAAATTTTTTGTGGATGTCCGTTAAGACGTTATCGATGGATCCAGTTGGACCTAACGTCCAAAACAGACCATTTTAAAGGTCAAACGAGCCCCAAAAGAGGTAAACCCCTCATTTATCAATTTTTGTGTGCTATAGTCCATAATCTTTTTTGGTGATCCAAAATTAGGACGTCTTTTTGCCCAAATTTTTTGTGGATGTCTGTTAAGACGTTATCTATGGAGCATTGGTTTTGACGGTCAAAATGACCAATTTTGAAGGTTAAACGAGCCCTAAAGCAAGTAAACCCCCAATTTTATCAATTTTCATGTGCTATAATCCATGGATTTTTGGTGTTCTGGAATTTCGATGCTTTTTTTGCCCAAATTTTTTGTGGACGTTCGTTAAGACGTCAATTATGGAGAAGTTGGACCTGACGGCCAAAATTTTCCATTTTTGAGGTCAAACGATCCCTGAAATAGGTATTACCTCATTTTCCTGATTTTCATGTACTATAGTCCATGGATTTTTGGTGATTCGGAATTTCGATGTCTTTTTTTGTTCAATTTTTTCATGAACGTCTGTTAAGACGTTATCTATGAAGCCTGATGGCCGTAACGGCCGAAACGGACCATTTTGAATGTTAAACGCGCCACAGAGTAGGTAAGCACCTCATTTTAATTTTCGCGTGTTATAATCCACGATCTTTTTTGGTTATCTCGAATTTTGACGTCTATTTTGCCTAAATTTTTTGTGGACGTTCGTTAAAACGTTAGCTATGAAGCCAGTTAGCCTTATCGGCCAAAATGATTCATTTTGAAGGTCAAATGAGCTTTGAAGCAGGTAAACCCCCCATTCTATAGATTTTCGTGCTCTATAGTCCATGTATTTTTGGTGATCCAGACTTTTGATGTCTTTTTTGCCCAAATTTTTCATGGAAGTGTTTTAAGATGTTATCAATAGAGCAAGTTGTCCCTCACGTCCAAAACAATCCATTTTTAAGGTAAAACGAACCCAAAGAGTGTGTACTCCATTTTGCCGATTTTTCATGTTCTATAATCCATGAATTTTTGGTGATTCATATTCCGACATCTTTTTTTCTCAAATTTTTTATGGACGTTTGTTAAGATGTTATCTACATAGCTAGTTGGCCATAATGGCCAAAACGGACCATTTTGAAGGTCAAACGAACCTTGGAGCAAGTAAACCCCTCATTCACCGATATTCGTGTGGTATAGTCCACGATTTTTTTTTGTGATTTAGAATTCCAACGTCCTTTTTGCCCTAATTTTTTTTGGACGTTCATTAAGATGTTAGATATGAATCCAGTTAGCCCTAATGGCCAAAACAATCCATTTTGAAGGTAAAACGAGCCCCGAAGCAGGTAAACCCCCCATTTTACCAATTTTCGTGTGTTATTATAGTCCATGAATTTTTGGTAATTCAGAATTCTGCCATATTTTTTGCCCAAATTTTTCATGAACGCCCATTAAGACGTTAGCTATGGATCCAGTTGACCCCGACGGCCAAAGCGACCCATCTTCAGGGTCAAACGAACCCCGAAGAAGGTATACCCCATTTTGCGGATTTTCTTGTACTGTCCATGTATTTTTGGTGATCCAGAATTTTGACGTCTTTTTTATCCAAATTTTTCATGGACAACCGTTAAGACGTTATCTATGAAACTAGTTGGCCTTGATAGCTAAAAATGACTATTTTGAAGGTCAAACGAGCCCAGAGCAGATAAATCTCTTATTTTACTAATTTTTGTGTGCTATAGTCCATGATCTTTTTTGGTGATCAAGAACTTTGATGTTGTTTTTAACCAAATTATTTTGGACGTCCATTAAGACGTTATTTATGGAGTCAATTGGCCCTAATGGCCAAAACGACACATTTTCAAGGTCAAACGAGCCTTGAAGCGGGTACACTCCCAATTTTATCAATTTTAGTATGCTATAGTCCATGAATTTTTTGTGATCCGAAATTCTGACATCTTTTGTACTTACATTTTCCGTGGACGTCCATTAAGACGTTAGCTTTGGAGCCAGTTGTCCTGACGACCAAACAACCATTTTCAAGGTCAAATGAGCCCCGAAGAAGGTATATCCCATTTTCAAGGTCCATGGTGATCCGGATTCTAATGTCTTTTTTGCCCAAATTTTTCATGGATGTCTGTTCAGACATTATCTATAGAGTCAGTTGGTCCTCACGACCAAAACAGATCATTTTGAAGGTCAAACAAGCTCCGGAGCAGGTAAAACCTTAATTTTATCAATTTTCATGTGCTATCTTCCACGACCTTTTTTGGTGATCCAGAATTCTGAAATCTTTTTTGCCCAAACTTTTTGTGGACGTCCATTAAGACGTTAGCTATAGAGCCAGTTGGCCCTGACGGACAAAACAACCCATTTTGAAGGTCAAACGAGCCTCGAAGAAGGTAAACCACCATTTTACCGATTTTCGTGTGCTATAGTCCATGGATTTTGGTGATTCGGAATTCCGACGTCTGTTTTGCCCAAATTTTTTATGGACGTCTGTTAAAAAATTATCTATGGAGCCAGTTGGCCCTAATGGCCAAAAGGGACCATTTTGAATGTCAAACGAGCCCCGGAGCAGGTAAACCCCTAATTTTATCGATTTTTGTGTGCTATAGTCCACAATTCTTTTTGGTGATCTAGAATATCGATGTCTTTTTTGTCCAATTTTTTTGTGGACGTCGGTTAAGACGTTAGCCATGGAGCTAGTTGACCTTGACAGCCAAAACGATCCATTTTGAAGGTCAAATGATCCCCGAAGCAGGTAAATCTCTAATTTTATCTATTTTCGTGTGTTATAGTCCATGAATTTTTGGTGATCCAGAATATCGATGTCTTTTTTACCCAAATTTTTCATGAACGTCCGTTAAGATGTTAGCTATGTAGCCAGTTGACCCCGACGACCAAATTGGACCATTTTCATAGTCAAACGAGCCCCAAAGCAGGTATGCCCCATTTTACTTATTTTTCGTGTACTATAGTCCATGGATTTTTTGTGATATGAAATTTCGATGTTTGTTTTGCCCAAATTTTTCATGGACGTCTGTTAAGACGTTATCTATGGAGCCAATTAACCTTGATGACCAAAATAAACCATGTTGAATGTCGAACAAGCCCCGAAGCAGGTAAACACCTAATTTTATCGTTTTTTGTGTGCAATAGTCCACGATCTTTTTTTGGTGATCTAGAAATCCGACGTCTTTTTTGCCTAATTTTTTTGTGGACATCTTTTAAGACGTTAGCTATGGAGCTAGTTGGCCATAACGACCAAAACGACCCATTTTGAAGGTCAAACGAGCCCCAAAGCAGGTAAAACTCTCATTTTATCGATTTTCGTGTGCTATAATCCATGAATTTTTGGTGATCCGAAATTCTGACTTCCTTTTTGCCTAAAATTTTTGTGGACGTCTGTTAAGACGTTAGCTATGGAGCCAGTTGGCCCTGACGGCCAAAATAACCCATTTTCAAGGTCAAACGAGCCCCAAAGCAGGTATACCAATTTTACCGATTTATGTGTACTCTATTACAAGTTAATTAATTAAGATTGAATAAAATAAACTGTAAATTTAAACACATAATATGCATACATTAAATTGGTGTAAACACCAAGTACGAATAAGTTTTCTCCTTCTAAGTGCTTATTTTCATTGCAAAAAAAGGAAATGACATATAACATGTTTTGATATACATATGTCTAGTCATTATCAAATCTTAACTTCATGTCATACAATCTTTTTCCTTTTTTTCTCTAAATGATTTTAGTTCATACAACCATAAAGATGATATTGAACTATGATATTTTCCATACCATTATTATTGTCCTATCAAGATCAAAGCCAAACTCCATTAAATGAAATTTAAATTTTAAAATAATAATAATAATAATCAAATTTTGAGTTTAATATATGAATTTAGTAGTGATTGCTTAAACATGAGATTATAAATGTATTACTAAGATATTTAGCAGTTATTGCTTAAATATGATTATGTTACGTTTGTACTTAGGTAATTAGTGCATTATTTGGATTACAACCTTTTCATGTTAGTGACATTAGTCATGATCAATGATTATAAATCTCAAATTCAAATTTTAAAAATAAAATTATACAAATATTTAATAATTAACATTTTACAAAAAAACTAGTTGACTTCAAAATAAATAACGAACAATAAATGATAAAGCAAGGTGTAACTCCAATTAAATTTTTTAATACGTGACCATGTTCTTATAAAAAGATGTTCGGAATAATGGACAAGTGGTGACCACCATAAATAGCCACCTACATCAATATTGTACTAAAAAAAATAAAAATACACCGCAAACACAAATTAATAAATTAAGAGAGATCTATCTCGAACTAATTTATTTTTTTAATTATTTGTTCTGTCTCAATTTATGTGATATTTTTTATTTTGATAATTAAATAATTTACGTTTAATCGAAAATTTAAATATGAAATTCTAAAAAATTTTAAAATAAACTTTAATATTTGTAAACCACGTAAAAAGTATTATAAGCCATAATAATTGATAATTCAAAATATATAAAAAATCTATGAAAAATTTACAGTCAAAGATAAACTTATTTGAATCTTAAAATCTGAAAAGTATCACATAAAATGAAACGGAAGAAGTACAATTTATATTGTATCTGTCCAACAACAATTGTCTATAAGTGGTTTGACAACTGTTATACTCCCTCTATCCATTTATAATTGTCATGATTTTCTTTTTTAGAGTCAAACGATAATAACTTTACTAACGTTTTACGATGCTTCTTTTCATATGCAAAAAATGCATTTTATAACACTTTTCTTAGTATCTAATATTGAGTTAATGTAGTCTAATTTAACTTTAAAAAATAATTTAACTGATTTTCAAGAAACGCAATATAACAAAAAAAGTGGATGGAGGAAATATTATTATTGACTTTGTTAAATTTAATTCTTCGAGAAATATGTTAAATGAAACTATCATTGTAAAAATAATCACAAAAGATGAATTATCTCTTGATTAATTAAATTATACAAGTATGACAACACCTATTATTGAACGGAGAAAATAATAGTTATTTATTTTAAAATATAATAAATATAACACAATCTGTTATTTTTAAATTCAATGTTCATATATTTGGACAAAATGAGAAGAAAAAAAAAAGAAGAAACGGCTTTTGGATAAACCGAAAAGTTATTTAAAATATAAATTATTTCCCGGCCTCACTCACCAAATGCATTTATGCTACAATATTTTTTTACTATTTATAGCAGTTTTGCTATCTCCATTATTCTACTATTTTTCTTTGAACTGAGCTCACTCACCGCAGTTTCAGTGACGATCGGCTATCGGAAAAATGCACTCGACGAACTTGCTTCTCGAAGAACCGATTCGGATGGCTTCGATTCTCGAGCCATCAAAGCCTGTGAGTGAAATTCTATTACTTCAATTTGACTTTGTTTGATTCACTGTAGATTCATAATTTTGGTCAATTTAAGTTGAGGAATTTGTGTATTTTTTGGGAGAGTTGTACTCGTAATGTGCTTGAAGTGTTTGATTTGTGGTTTATGATCTGTTAAATTTACTAGTAGTTGTAGCATTACTTTGGTAGTATTTTTGTTCTACGATTTCTGTTACTATATGTAGTTTTTTGTTCTGTTACTATATGTTGAGGAATTTTTGTTTTTTTTGGGGGAGAATTGTTTGCGTAATGTGCTTGCAGATGCTATGAGCTTAAAGTGTTTGATTTGTGGTTTATGATCTGTTAATTTACTAGTAATTGTAGCATTACTTCGGTAGTTTTTTTGTTCTACGATTTCTGTTACTAAGTGTTATTTTAATTTGTACATCGATTATAGTATTATTTTGTTTTATGCTATTTTTTGTATTTTATCGAGGCTTTTTTACTTCGTATTACTTTTTCCCAAACTGCTTTGTTATGTTTTTTTTGAGCTGAGGATGGTTATGTTGTTGTTGATCTATTAAATGATGATTTTGCAGACGTTTTTTCCAGCAATGACGAAGATTGTTGGCACGCTGGGTCCGAAATCACGTTCGGTGGAGATTATCTCTAGTTGCCTTGAATCGGGAATGTCTGGTATGGTATCATATTTTAGCACTAGCTATGGGGGCAGAGTTGATGTCTGTGTAGTCTGTAGTGTTAAATTGGCCATTTGATTAACTAAAATGAATATGTTTGGGAACAAAACTTGAAACTATTGTAAAGGGAAACCTGGAGTACTAACCTCGATTATGTGCAAGTCGGGGAAGGGGCAGACCAGATTGGGTCTTATCTTGCATTCTGCAAGAGGTTGTTTCCGCAGCGTGAACCTGTGATCTCTTCACACTCACACTGAAGAAGCTTTTACCATTGAGCCAAGGCTCCAAATGTTGTCACTTGTCAATAAGAAAAAAGGGGAACTTCAGAAAACTAATAAAAGAATCAACTAATGGACATCGAACCAGGGAAGACTTACACTAAGACATCTGCATTTTATATATTTGTGTATATATAGAGACTTTTTGTTGTTACTTTTTTCTTCCAAATAAAAGAATGCCTCTGTAATGTAAGTAAACCTGTGGAAAATATTTTCTCTCAAGTAATTTACCTGTTTTACATTTGTAAATAAAGTTGCTACTTTCATCCTACCAAGTATGGTTTGGTATAATTCAGGATGGGAAATGAATTAGACAAATAGACCAGGCTTAACTGAGTGGTAGAATATGGTAGGAATAGATTTAAGTTATATATGCTGTTAGTGTAATGGTTTAGTGAATTTTAACCCGCGATAGCAGGTTAGTTACCAGTTTACAAATTAATATGTATCAAGAGATTTACTTGTAATTACCTCATAAGTGACTTGGTTGTGTAAGTATGTTTTACAATTTCAATCCATAAGACTTAAAAACAGTGTTCTTCAAAAGCTTGTTAGTAGCCTTCTGTGTGCTCCTTTGTTTCGAAAGATGCTGAGTGGCTGGAACTAAGCTGATCAAGAACATTGACACCACTGAGCTAATACCTGTTGTTGTGTATATTAGTGGCACGATTTGACTTTTCATGGGGAGATGCCGAATTTCACCAAGAGACATTGGAAAATCTAAGGGCAGCCGTCAAAAAATCAAAGAAGCTCTGTGCGGTAAGCTCGGTTGCTCCTGCTATTCCTACCAAGTTGAACTTCTCTGTCTATATAAGTCTGAATATATAACCTTTAAAATTTGTTATGGCCAACTATTCACCTTCTCTTTTCAGGTTATGCTAGACACTGGTGGTCCTGAATTACAAGTTGTCAATAAGAGCGAACACCCAATTTCACTCCAAGCAGATTCCTTAGTTGTCCTGACACCTGATCAAGATAAAGAGGCTACACCAAATCTACTGCCAATAAATTTTAGTGGCCTATCAAAGGTAATTTCCCTCAGGCAAAAAGTATGTCTTTTCTGGGAGTTTATTGGAACTGCACCTCCAGGCTTCCTATAGCATTACATGCATAAAAGTACATTTTGAGGTTGAATTAACTCTTATCAGGGTAACCGTAGCAGTAGGAGGAGATTTTAGACTGGTGTGCTATTCACATCATGTTAGTTCTCAAATTCGACCTTCTTACTTTTGTCCAGGGAAATTTAAGTCAGTGAATTCCTTACTTGATCATCAGCAAACAATAGCTATTAATTTGCATGGCGGTTAAGATTGTGGACACTAAAACAAGGTTGCAGTATTGTCCATAGGGGTTGGTAAACAAGAACTGGGGAATCAACTGATGACAAGTTTATCAAAAAAGAAATCCAATTTCAAAAGTTTAGAATGATATCTGGAAAATTACATCTGAGACTGTAAACGTAGAAGCATGCTGATTTTAGTTCCCATCTTTGCATGAACCATGACATGTTCTGATGCTAAATTTTCATGATTTTGCAGTCAGTGAAGAAAGGAGACACTATTTTCATTGGTCAGTACTTGTTCACGGGAAGTGAGACTACCTCTGTGTGGCTAGAGGTGAGGCAGCATGAAAAACAAATAATTTAAATGTTTAAACCAGCGAGATGATCGTTTTTATTTCATTTCAGAAATGTGAGAAAACTTTGTACCCCATCCTGTTCAATCCCCTCTACCCCTTCCCACAACACACAACGACACCAAAATAACGTGTGTGTGCACGTTCACGCGTGTCTGTGAGAGAGGGAGAGTGAGCCAAAGCTAGAGTATGGCACTTTGCTCTCACTTGTGACAGCATAGTGTAGTTACTGTTAGAGTCACATGGGCCTTCCGTTTAGACTTTCTTCTGATGCAGGAAATCAATGTGAAAAAGAAGTGCAGCATGTGGTCAATGTTATACTAGTTAAATTTCCGCTCTCAAGAGTTCTCTACAATGCAGGTTACAGAGGTGAAAGGAGAGGATGTCGTTTGCTTGATTAAAAATTCTGCCACCTTGGCCGGACCATTGTACACATTACATGTCTCCCAGATCCGTATTGAGTTACCAACTCTCACAGACAAAGATAAGAAGGTCTGTTGTTACCTAATATCGAAGTCTATCATTCTGCAATCAGTCTTTCACTCTCTAAATTTATGCCACATCATATTGGTCTGAGAGACTCCAAGTATTTTGTGTTGGCAGTACGAAAAACTAAATACTTAAGATTATTTTGGGAAGGACAATTTGTTTGCTCATTAAGGTTCACATTGTACAGTTTAAAAACAACTCTGCAGAACTTATTGGTCAAATTTCGTTTAGAACTATGATACTCTCTAATGGTAAATTTTTCACTGTACATCTTGTAATTATTTTAGGTTATAAGCACTTGGGCCTTTCGAAACAAAATAGATATCCTTTCACTGTCATACACGCGAAATGCTGAAGATGTTCGACATGTAAGGCTATTCTACAGAATTCTACTTTCCACTTTATTAATTTCAACATTTCCCTCACCTACGTAAGATCTGGATTACTCCTATGCGATCACTTCAGAAGTGAAGAAGCATATCTTGTAACAATCTAGTGGTTCTTCATGTTCTTGTTCAGGCTCGTGAATTTCTATCTAAGCTGGGTGATCTTGATCAAACACAGATTTTTGCTAAGATAGAAAATGTGGAGGTTAGTTACCTATTGAATACTTAGGGATTTATTTATGAAAAAAACTGCACAGTAGTTGGTATAAATTTTTCCTTGCATTTGCTTATAGGGAATGAGCAACTTTGATGAGATTCTCGAAGAAGCTGATGGCATTATTCTCTCTCGTGGGAATTTAGGGATAGATCTACCACCTGAGAAGGTCAGTGAATTCTCCTCAGTCTTTTCCTGTGACATATTATTGATAATGATAAAACAGCCACCTCATTAAAGTGGCATATCATTAATGACATTCAAATGATCTACCAATTCAAACATCAAATGGTACAGAGAATTTCTTTTGGGTGGATGTGAGTAAATTTCCCGTTAGGGATGAAAAGTGATATTGCGGATTATGCAAAAATAAATGTGGTCCTGTTTGACGTACATCTATGAGGCGCTGTCTCTTACTTAGAGTACTAAAAATGTATTGTGTGCCTTGATAATTTTGTGAATTAATTCATGCTTAGATGTCACACTGTTTAATCTGAATGATTCATTGGAAGGGCGATAATACACGACTCCTTTATGTTATTGATTGATTTAAGAAAAATTTTATAATCTACGTAAAAATGTGTTGTGATTCGAAGATCAAATTAAAGGTTGAAAAGGAAACAACAACATATGAAGGGTAATCCCACAAAGTGGGTTTGGGGAGGGTGGTGTGTACGTAGACCTTACCTACCTTGTGAAGGTAGCAACGTTCTTTTCGAAAGACCCTTGGCTCAAGTAAGGTTGGAAAGGCAAAAAAAAATGAAGAAAGAAAGAAAGAGATAAAAGAAAAGCAACACAGTGTTCGACAAGCAGGGCAAATGACCAGTATGCCCCCATGTACACCATGATATCTGAACACGTTCTGAAATGTTGAGGCACATATATTGAGATACTTTTAAATGTGTTTTGGGTCAACAAATGAGCAAAAAGCTACCTAAATAGTATCTTAATCACATCTAATGATTGATATTCTAGTGTCAGGACCTTCCATTCCTGTCACTTAGTCCTAGATAACTTTCATCTTTCCACTTGCAGAATTCTCGAGGAGGTCATCTTTGCCCTTAATAATTCTTATAGTTCATGCGTTCCAATGACATTTGCTCTAAATGCAGTGAGTGAGAGGTTCAGCTCATAGTCACGTCAGTGAATGAATCTGACAAAGGCAGCCAAACATCTACTTAAATTCTTGCTTTCTTCTCATTATTACATGAAGGAACAGTTGTTGCACCTAAGAACAAGCTGGAAATCAAATCAATTGCTGGAGCTTGACTTCAACTCATGGATATTAGCTCATTAGTACTAGCTTGAAAGATAGCATGGAGTTTCATTGGGAATAGAATATGGAGAAGTTGTATTGAGAAGAGTAAAGGTGGACATCATAAAACATTTTATGCTATATAAGGGTCGAGCATTGATTTGCTTACTAATTTGAAGACACATGAATAGATGCAATGCACTTAACAAGCAAAGGCAGTGACACATAAAATGGAAGTCCTCTCATTGAACTATATGTGGGCTAACAATATATTTGAATAATCTACGTGTGATTGACTAGTGCCAGATGGGTCCGGTGTTGAACTTCTTTTTGCTTCATTAGACTGTTTCATGTTGACCTTCCCACTGACTGTGAGGCATTTTGCAGTTATCTAGTATAGATTTCTTTCTTTCTAACCAGATTATATTAATTACCAGGTGTTCCTATTTCAAAAGGCAGCTGTTCACAGGTGCAATATGGCTGGTAAACCTGCTGTGGTTACTCGTGTTGTGGACAGTATGACTGATAACTTGCGACCCACTCGTGCTGAGGCAACAGATGTTGCCAATGCAGTATTGGATGGTAACTTCTGTTCTTTGACAGGCCTGTTGTCACATTAATTTGATATACTAGATTCCTATGAGAAAAATGTGGAATATATGCTAAATACTTGTGGTAGGTATAAATGTGCCTTTTTTGTCCTTGTCTCCAAGATGCTTCATATCAATTTTCTTTCATCCCAGGTAGTGATGCAATTCTTCTAGGTGCAGAGACCCTGAGAGGTCTATATCCTGTTGAGACTATTTCCACTGTTGGTAAAATTTGTGCAGAGGTAAATCTTACCTCGTTGCTGTTCTACATATGCCTTATGCCTACCATTGTGAATTCATTGTCAATGGACCCCTCATTGTCTTCTTTGAATCTTCTTTTCCCCGTTATGTCATTTGTTCTTTATACTATAACACTGTAATCATCAACCTTCAGAGTACAATTTCTACTGACTCAATGTCACATTTTTTGTAAGATTGAACAGTATCATATATATGGAGCACAAAGTACACCTAATATCAGAAATAGCAGTTGATAGACTAATGTACTCCTGTGTTGATGCCATATAAAGTAAAAGCTGTGTTGACTTGACGTATTTACCATGAATGTGGTCCTACCTTACAAAGCACGATTATGTTGATTTCAATGTTTATTCTTTAGTCATAGTAGAACTGTTAAAATTCATTCTGAAGATCAGATAACTTTTCTAAAGCATACCCCCTAAAGTGAAATTGAGTGCGCCAAAAGCACTTTAATCATGTATAGTGAAAGTTCTAGATGTTTGAAAGGATTTCAGTTCATAAGTGATGAAGTCTTAACATACATCAAAGGTACATGGATATGCTTGGAGTAAGTAATTTTAAATGGCTCATGCTCAGTGCAAGTTGTTGGGGACAATCAATTGCTGCAATGGTGTGAATTAGTCCTGCAGCTATGGAAGAAATGAATTAGGAAACATATTTAACTAGACCTATCTTCTCCATCTATTTCTCTTTTAAGGACCTCTTCAGTGATGAGTTCACTATGCAACGAAGTGAAATACGAAGAGAAGTTCAATCTCTAGCTAAACTCGGATATACCACGGTTCAAGTGTATCTTCTACCACATTTTGTTGGGTGGGGATGAATAACCTACTAAAGGCTGTGAATTTGGTTAATGATGTGCTAGTTAAGCCAGTACATTTTTCTAGTCAAGTTTGTGTTTAGCCAAAATGGCACAGGAGAGGAACAGATCTTTAACCAATCAGTCATAAGGCTGACATTGTGGCATAACCTTATCTTTTTATGTTTCATATTAGCCTTTTAAAATTCACTTTGTGCCTTCCAAGGCGGCGTCTTGTTGATTTCAATGTAGTCAGATGATAATTCCGAGTTTCTCTTGTAAATTTTTACTTCTAAAATTAGTCCCCATTCCAGGCAGAAAAGGTTTATAATCAAGATGTATATTTTAAGAGGGCTGTTAAGTGTGTGGGAGAACCAATGACTCACTTGGAATCTATTGCTTCCTCTGCGGTATGTTGTTTCTGTTGCTCATGTTAAGTTTTTGGTTAGGTTGGAGGAAACGGTGTCATAGACTTTAAGATTCTGGTATTGACATGAATACTGTCTGCTCTGCTTTTGTTTTATTAAGGTACGTGCTGCCATCAAGGTCAAGGCATCTGTTATTATCTGCTTCACTTCTTCAGGGAGAGCTGCGAGGTCTCTCTTCTCTTCTCTCTCTCTCCAAACATCATATTTGCTATCCATTGATGTAAATTGTGTATATCTGTCAAAGACATCCTTACCAGACCTTCTCATCAAAGAATGCCATGACATTCTGAAGTCCATCCTCTAGTGCAGAAAACTCAATTTATAAGCTTTTACTGATGATGCAGATTGATAGCTAAGTATAGGCCATCGATGCCAGTTTTATCTGTTGTCATTCCTCGTCTCAAGACAAACCAACTCCGCTGGACATTCAGTGGTGCATTTCAGGTAATCATGTTTCTTAAAGGACTTCCTTTTTTTTAAAAGAAAAATCAACTTATATGTACATTGATATTACCATCATGTTACCTGTGCCAAATTGAAGTGCATCTTTTACCTATATGTATAACAAGTCAAGATCCTACTAGATGGATTTGTCCCTAACAAAATGTGGTACATCTCCTTTCACTCATTGATGATATATTATTCTTCGGACTAGATGGTTCAATAATGACACATGTTTATTAGAGATAATCTGATTCATCGTACCTCCTACGAATGTATGCATTATTTTCTGGGCAGGTGCTAAGGCGGTGCTTGCTCGAAAATGAAACCCAATTTTTGCAAAATTTGTGTTTCGAAAAAACACCCAATAATTCTGTTGTGAAGCAACTATTTGAATCCTGTTAGACTGTCTATTTTCCCAACTCTTTCTTAATTACTCGGACTGATGCTTGGTGTTAGAAAAGGTTTATTGGGATGCTAATAAAGCTCTTCTTCTGATGCTTTCTTTTTTCATTCTTTAATTCATATTATCATAGATGATGTATCATTGGCAAATCGAAAATGAAACTGATTTTATTGCATTGATGACTTAAATGACAGGCTAGGCAGTCTCTTATTGTTAGAGGAATTTTCCCCATCCTTGCAGATCCAAGACATCCGGTATGAAATTTTCATCTGTTCCTCCCTAAATAAATTTCTTTCCAGAGCTACTGCAGTTCTTATTAAAAGATTATGTTAACCAACATGGAATAGTGAAGTGCGTGATTAACAATATCGCTTGACCTCATCTTGTATTAGTTCTTCTGTATTATTTTATGAGCAAAATATTCAAGGTAAGAGAATACAATGACAACTACACATCATTCAAGCTAGTTGTGGTCGGCTATATGTATCCTTATTACCCCCTCTGTTCGCTTTATTTGACACTACTTCTTTATTAGTCCGTTTAAAAAAGAATAACACACTGCTTTTATTGCTACACACGTGTTATGGCATGGTTTAGATGACAAGCTTTTAAGTCTTCCTTTTTCCCTTAACCGTCATGCCGAGTCGAACTATGACAAACAAAGTGGAACAGAGGTAGTACATTTTTTGATCCATTGTTGACTCATTTTATTCCAACATTATATAATTCTGGTTCTCCAACACTAAAATTCTCTACAAACATTAGACCTAATGCGTATGGAACTACATGGGTAAGACTTAATGTCATCTAGTTAGTATATATTGGCCACATGATTTTTTTAGTTGTGTTTTGTCTTGCTCGAGTTTGCCTTTTCTGAAGACATATTCAGTTGAATAGTCACCAGAAGACTTGCCATAAAGTCATAATCAAAATCTAGTTGAGTAAGTTCTGGTCATTGGAATCTTGTCAGAAAATCCTCAGTCATGGACATCTCGTCAGGAAAGTTCCAATTTTCAGAAACTTGCCAAAAAATCGACTGGCGGAAAATGACTAATATTGATTGAAAAAGGTTTGGAAATAGTGGTGGCTTTAGAACTGTCCCTAAAAAAACCGTTATATGACTAGATCAGACACTGGAAAGGAGTGTATATGCTGCTGGAAGAGTAACGAAAAGAGACAGGGGGATCAGTTACTGGATATATCTTTCTTAAAATGTTAAGAATAAGAAAGAAAAACAAGGTGAATGGAATGGAAGTTACTTACGCTGCTGTTAAGATTGTAGAGCCTTTGTACCATATGAGTAAAATAAAAAGTACAAGAGGAAAGATAATTTAAGATGATGTATAAATAAGTTGATAAGCATAAAAGATAAAAATGTCATATATAACTTACATTTAATCCGAAAGGAAAAAGAACTTTGGGAAGTGCATGATAGTCCTTCTGGCCTTTATAACTTCATAGTTACTGTAACCTTCTTTCTTCTTGTTAGAGTGTTTGGTGTAGCGTGGCGAGAACATTGACTTTGTTCTTTCCTTCTTCAGGCTGAGTCCGCAAATGCAACCGATGAGTCGATATTGAAGGTTGCACTAGACCATGGGAAAACAGCTGGTGTTATTAAGCCACATGACCGAGTTGTTGTTTTCCAGAAAGTTGGTGACGCATCTGTGGTGAAGATCATTGAGCTTGAAAATTAGGCTAGTACATCTTCTTATGTTTCACATGGATTTTCAACATCAGAGCATTCTCAAGTTAACAGAATGCATGAAAACCATCTAATGGAGCTATAAAACCAGGTTGATCCATGGCTGTAATAATTGCTCGGACCGATGTAAATCCTCTGTAAGTAACGCTTACCACTTTAAGTTGTAAGAATATTATCTTGTAAGGCGGTGTCATCTTTAACAAATCTCTTTTTTTTCTCTAATCCATATGTTGTGTAGGCAGTGAAGGGTGTCATCCTACTTTGCTTCACTATTTTTGTGTGTCAAATAGTATTATATATATCTTCAGGTAGATAAGTAGTTCTAATAGCTATCTTATGAATGGAGTAGTGATATATAAAACCTTCTTTTCTTGATGATAACAAACTCTTCATAGGAAGATTGTCAAACAGTTGGTAAAAGGAGAAAGTGGAATCATCAAGAATTCAAGATTACCTTCTATTAGTGAAGTCGTATACCCTGAGGGGTTGTTTGGTTGGGAACAAGTTATCCAGGATTAAACAGTGTATATAGGATAACTTATCTCATTACTGAGGTATGAATGCTGGGATATATAATTCAAGGATTATCTAATACCTCCAACCAAACACAATAAAATAATCTTGCATTTTATCCTTGTATTATTATATTCTATATCTCACATCAAACAACTCTTGAGAGACAAACTTATAAATATGGCTGAATCGGTGAAATTATGGAGAATAAGAGTGTTTGCATTGATCTATCATTGGTGTTTTTAAGTATTCGTCTAAGTAGCTACTGATTTATTGGACATTAAAACTATCAGTTAATTACTTCATATAAAATTTGAATGTAAACATTCTGAAACTAAGAAGTTCAATACTGTTATTTTCGTTGGAAAAAGCAAGCAACGTATACAAATTTAATTCTTATAAATAATTTGAATGATGAATAATTCCATTGAAGGCAAAAGCGAATACAACATCAAATTGTTAATTTTTTATAATAAATACAAAGAGAAAGGCATCCTTTTTTGAGTTTTAGGTTCATGAAAAACAACATTTTAATCTTCACACGATAGGAATAAAGTTTGCGTATCACGTTATGCTCCTACCTTTCACTTACATCAGGCAGCTGTTGACAAACTAGTGGTGTAATAAATTGAGAGGTGTCAAAAGTGTTAGAATACTAAAATAATTTCTAGTGGTATTTAACAAGCGGCACCCGTGGCCTAATGGATAAGGCGTCTGACTTCTAATCAGGCGATTGTGGGTTCGAGTCCCACCGGGTGTGTTTGATTTTTTGTTTCCTTTTTTTTTGGGACAAGGTATTACGTTGAATTACACTGAGTATGTTATGGTTATGGAGAAAATCATTGGACTTGTTGACAAGTGAGAGTGAAAGTTTTGTGGAAAAGTCATAGATATATTATATACCATTACACAGAGTATGTTATTGTTATGCGGAAAAATCATCAGACTTGTTGACAAAAGGGAGCAAAAGTTTTGCGGAGAAGTCATAGATATATACCATCACACTGAGTATGTTATTGTTACGCGGAAAAATCATTGGCGTGAGTGTGTGTCTGTTTACTCATTCACAACTAAGTGTCAATACCTATAGCAACATACAGGCCATTAGCTGCTCAACACTCAAATTATCAAATAAAATTGCCACAACACTTTCAGTCAAAAAATATAACCTCGAAATCACTTGACATCTATGACTACATGAAGGAAGCTGTTCAATTTTCGTCAAGCCAGTGAAGATGAATCTTCCAATGGTTAATTAGTACATTGATTGGCTAGTTCCTAAAAGGGATCTATTCTATATACAACAAGCCAACCTACTAATCAAAATGTCTATCCATTGTACAACAAAACGAAGGATATAATAATTTAACGCCAGGAGGTCACGCCTCTTCTGCCGTGATCCTTCAAACTGCCATCCACCAATGTCTACTCTATCACATCAAATAGCTTCGGGGAAACGTAATTCTGCAGGACCAGGACCTAAAATCCCTTTTTGCTCAGTTATCTTGCCCAACCCTATAGACGAATCAGTCTGTCCATTCTCCTCTTCATTCCACAAAATGACTTGCCATTCCATCTGGATCACGAGGAGACGAGCTTAAATTATACAGTAGACTACTAGGAATAACATTGAAAGCCTGGTAATAGAAAGTAGCAAAGTACAAGCATGTCCTCTGCCAAGAAACCACTCCTGTAGATAGTTTCTTTCAACCAAGATGCTGCTAATCCAAAGAATCAAACAATCACTCAATAGGTCGTTTATTTCCCAACCATAAATTATGCGGACTTCCCATGAATAATTATGCTGCCTACACACAGTATGAAGATCTAATCAAATCGAACAAATACCTCAAAAGTGGAGTAGAAACCTTACCTCATCAAGATAGTGGCTTCCAACAGGCAAAAATGGAGTTGTAAGTGGAGGTGCAATATCCGGATCATGCTTTTGAAATATGAATGTGGTGTATAGACCTGCATAAGAAAAATACCGTAAGGATAGGAGGATATGAGTGGAGGATGTTGTAATACACGACCAGAACCAGTTTCTAGTGGATGGTCAATGCAGTGAATAATCTGATTACCTAAAACGTCATACGATCTGGGAAGAAGTCTGCCCCTGGGATCAAAAAAGTTATGACCGGCATCTTGTAGCATTCCGAGAAATTGTGCTCTATGAATGGAGTAAAATGAAGGAAGGATCAGCTGTTCTGATTAAAGACATTTATCAGAACTTTATTTGGAGACTAAAGACGCTTGAAACAATGGTCTAAATAACAGACACTACAAATAATCTAAGAAAATAGCACCAAAAAGGCTAAATAAATGAAGCAACTTTATCAAACTATCAGTTATTTCTGCTGAAAATAATAGAACTGTGGTATGTTAAACCTTAATTTAAGCAATAATTCCAGGCTGGAGTTATTCCTGTCCAGCTAACAACCCTCATAAACCTTCTAAAGAAATCAATAAATTTTAACAACCAAAAGAAAAGGAAAAGTAGACATAATTAGAAAAAGAAAATCAGTATACTATAAGTGACCCATTAAATTCTTAAAAGGTAGGAAAAATGATCAAGTGATGGGAAACCATTTTCTTTCGCACTTACTAGGAAATATTATGGTGTACTTGGTGAGACAAAGACTGAACACTTCACAACATGATAAAAGTTGATCTGAAGTTAGGTTCCCACCCAATATTACATCCATCTGAGTACTATGCAAGGCATGTATACACTACTTTTTGGCATGTGCATTGCCATGAAGAATATAGATTCCCTATGCAATAAGCTATCACATTTTAAAGTTAAACTTCAAGAGAATCATCACTTTACCTTCATGGCTTCATCAATGATGTGATAAAAATTCAGGTAATTTCATATGATAGATTAAGATGGCAAACAAGCAAAATGAAACAGCCATGATGGTGAAGTTGTAAGTTACAATCTATTACCTGTTATCATCATAAAAATCTGTCAAGTTCTGAATCTCCGTGTGCTCAAGGCCAGCCTCTCTCGCCAACCTGAGGAATATGACTATACAAGTTAATTATAGGATTTATTTACATTGGCAGGATAAGAAAGTAAGCTAAGCTAAAGTATTTCTTCCCATTTTGGAAATGCAAGAGCACAAATGTTGACATCTGAAACTCAAAAAATCACACAAACAAACCAAAGATGCATACAGATAACCTACTAGATCTGTAGAACATTGTGAAATACAATACCCAAATTCACATTACGAGAACAAGTTTGGTTATTCCCATATCTGAAAAGGCGTGATTTCAAATAGTTGAACATTGGAAAATAGAACTATCATAGTGGATCATGATTGGAGGCATGTCAGGGTTCCTCTCTGATGGCAGGGCTTACTGGGAAAAGTGGAGTTCAACAAAGGGGTCTCAAGTGAAATATAGAGAGAGATATGGGGTGGGGTGAAGGTAACAGAAAACAACAAAACCAATTAAAATTTGACAGGGAATATTGCTGCATGAACCTGAGCAGGCTTGGAAAATGAACCAAACATTGGGTTTCAGCAGAGATGTCACTTGCAAACTTCAATTGATACTTCTTACCAAAGAAAGGAAACCTGAAATCCAATTCACAACATAACATAATTAATCGCTCAAAAGAGACGCAATAAGATCAAACATAAGTGGGTGCCAAGTGGATTCCATACTTCTCTTCCTCAACCTCGAAAGTGATCATGTAATTTTCTGATCTAATACAACTAGGAACAATGTTTGGTTTCATCCCACCGCTCCTATTATGGTATGCTTCAACATTCTTCTGGTACTTTGCCCTATGACAACCACATGGTCAAATGGAGTGCAAACAACCAAACAAGATTAAGCAGAATCTTGAGATAAAATAACTTGTGCAAAGAGAGACAGAACCAGCATGAGTGGATCTCAACAAAGCCTTGAACCCAAATAAGATCCCCATGCCAACTAGACTTACATAATCATCTTATTGCAATATACTTTTATGAGTTGAAAAAATATATATTCAACGGCATATAAGAAAGTAAACAGACACTCTGATCAAGAAATCAGCATACTTACAATACCCGCAAAAGGCAAGAAATGAACAAAAGAAATCACACGAAACAAGCTATAGATTCTGAAGTATGCCTCTTACTTATATGTCATACTTCATCCAGAAAGTGTAATTAATGTGAATCTAATGTATAAAGGCAATTACAGAAGCAAGAGGAATATACAACCCAACTACTTGAAAAAATGAGATATTGATCGTTTCTTTTTGATAAGGTTAAGTGTTTAGTGTTTACTGATAAATAAGTACAAAGAGGGTACTACAAAAAGGAAACTGAACTTATCTTTTTCTTTCTCAATTTGTTGAATAATGTCAATTATCACTATGAAGAATCATGACTTACTATGATGTCCAAACACCTAGAGATTCTGCTATCCTCCATTCATCCCAGGCTTAGTTAAAGCCAGGTAGTGTGCTTCACCTCACTTAAGAGCTCTTTAGTGTAGGCACTAAGGTACTAAAGCATTGTTAAGTGTTTTTGAAAGAGCAATAATAAGATAATATTATAGTTGGTAAACTGATGCATTAATTATTGGAAAACATTAAGCATGTATGTTTTGTGATTGACAATAGGAAAGGAAGCCCAGTGCACAAAAATTAAAAGCTCAACATAAGGAAAGTAGAAACCTAGCTCTAAAAACATTTCATCTAAACCAGACTTGATGGATACGAAACATTTCATCTAAATCGTCGTACATTTGGATCACTTTATGCATTATTGTTTGAATGCATCATCCATGAAGCAATAACCCCACACTTCACCTCATTTTATCGCTTTAAAATTTAAGCCACAAATCGATGGTTTTTTACAACAAAAGCTAGTTTAAAGCATTAAAAAGACACCCCACTTTGCAGCCCCCCCCCCCCCC
>NC_028647.1:2078569-2132907 GCF_001406875.1 Solanum pennellii
CCCCCCCCCCCCACCTTCAGCAAGATGAAGAGAATATATACTACAAATATGTGAATCAGTCATCCGATTTCAGTTTCGTACCATATAGTAGATGAGTCAGGAGTAATACCAAGAAAGTAACCCCCAGGTTTAAGCAAAGCTGATACATTATGCAATAGCCTCCTTGCTTTCTCTTCACTATCAAAGCACGCCTGCAAGTAAATATCAGATTAATGTCAATGCAACTAACAGATGCTAGAAGTGTATATAAAGAAGACACTAGTACAAGAACAGCTAACCTGTAAATTGTGCATGCAGAAAACGACATCGGCCTGCTTTTCCTTGTCCTTCCAAAATGAGTCTACATCTTCCTGCACAAAAATGTACATTCATATAATTGCCAACTAGACAGAAACATACAACAAACCTCATAACTGAGAACACAATACACATCCATACAAGCAACCAGTCACACAAATAAGGAAAAGGATAAGAAGAATCAAGGCACTAAAACAAAATTTCGACAAAACATAAGGAACGGTAAGAGACCAAATAGGTACTTGCACATTGACTACTTGAAATGCGAACTATATCAGTTAAGTGGGGAGGGTTGAGGATTCAATCTTTCACAGGAAAAGCTCATTTCAACCTTGGAGGTGAGGTAGATAACACTTCAACAGTCTTGGCTATTTTACTTAAAAACAGACAACAGAAATTGATCGAGAGTAAAATATAAAGCAGCAACCCAACTGCCAAACAGAATCTGATAATGAAAACCAACAGAATACTGGATTCACAAGTTCAATTAGCATAGACCAAATAAAATACGTCCAAAAAAGGAATAGTTGTTGAACTCACAATACAAGGATCGAGCTCAATGAACTCAGATGTGTAAGCCTTCCGCTGACTCTCCCACGCTTCCTTCACTTCATTCACTCCCGAAGTTTCCACATCTATTCAACACAGTTTCAAATTTTAAGCTACAATCAGTGCGTATCTATGCACTACTCTCAGGTTCAATTAATATGAGGGAGTTTGACTGTATGCGAGTTTAAGAAAGAAAGATTTTTTATGCATAAGTTATATGTGTGTGTGTGTGTGTGTGTGTGTGATATACCAAAGCACCTTTAGTATCTTGTTCCTAAACATATTATAGATATCAGTAAAAGCATGGCATTAAGGGAAAATAAAAAAATGATAAAATTAAAAAGTTTCTGATGACAAATACATGTCGATTTTCTTTAGAATCACAAAAGAGAAAGAGTGTCATACAAAATAAAATAGATACTATGTATGAGTATATATGTGCAAATGTATTGTGTGTTTGCACATACATATATATACAATGTGTATGTATTTTGTGTATCTCAGGCTAAAACGCTAAGTCAGTTATTCTCATACATTAAAGCCTTTGGTGGACAGAGTTACCCGGTAACTTTGTTGGTGAGAGGTACTAGCTGGTAATTCTAACAAGGGAATCAAAAAAGAAATTCTTATGCCAAGAGAATCAAAAAGATATCATTTTTCCCTATTTCAATAGTATAATTTTTCAACAAACGGGATTCAATTGCACATCTATGCCTCCTCCCCTAAGGTAAGCATGTCCAGAGGTAACAAGCACCCATAAAATTATTCAAGATGCCCTTTTTAAGAAAAAGAATGAAACAGAAGAGTAATGATCATCCTACCAATGCCAATATAGTGACCAATTTGAGCTTCATCCCACTTCTCCACATCAGGTACTTTTCCACAATACATATCACATACCTACATAATACATGTATCAGAAATTTTCCATATACATCAACACCCGCCGAACTAGAATTTCGAATTTATGAGTTCTACATTCTAGAAACTGCATTTTACTTGATTCATGTTTTTAAAAAAAAAAACCATAAAAATTGACTAATTCTACCTAATACGCTGCAACCTCCCACAGGTATCAAGTAACCATACATATTAAGTGAATTTTCAACTACAAGTAGAGATTTTGAGCAAAACGAAGGTGTATCTCCGCCATAACATTACAAGTGAAGCACAATAGTAAGAGTAGAGAGTACATACAGTGGCATATGGGGAGACGAAGATACTGATAAGCACATTTTTGACGAAATCGAGAAGTCGATGGTGAGTTGACTCGGCAGGTCTGTGAATCGGGAATGAATTCGCCATCATCATCATCGCCTCTAAAACCCACACAAAAACCCTACTGCTCTCGTTCACTTGTAACAACCATAGTTGCTCTATTAATTCAACTTTTTTGTTGGGCTGATTTGATTTTGTGTTCTTTTATTTAAATAAAAATAAAAAAATTGAGAATACTATTAAAAACATCTCTAATTTTAGGGTGAAATGTTAATTTCGTGTTTGAATTATATTAAACTTAAATACATTTTTGATTTGTCATATGACATAATAAATGATATAATTTTTAGCGAGAATTTTGGGATATATTTTTATACATGTAGCGAGATCGGAGGTATATTAAAATTCAATTAGTCAACTATAATTTTTTTAAAAAAAAATTGTCAATATTTTAAGGATGAAACTATTAAGACGCTTCAAATTTAGGGGTATTTTCCGTGCTTCTTTGTTTAGGATTTAAACTTATTTTTATCTCTATGTCAATATTTATACTATACCTAAAAAATAATTAACCTATTGATAACATTTATAGGGGATCGTTTGATAGAGTATATAAGAATAATATTAACTAAGAAATATTAATAACGACGCAATTAGTTATGTCGGGATTGGTTATACTTAATTGTTTGATTTGTTGGATCAAATGATTAACTAGGATTAGTTATATTAAGATTACTTCTTATACAATGTTTGATTTACTTTTAAAATAACATGTATTGTGCAATACAGGTTTAAGTTTCGGGATACAAACTCACTTTAATTAGGAATACTTTACTTTCAAATGTGGGACTTTCCTACATAAAAGTTCGGATTTAGTCTGATACCTTTTAATTAGAAGTATCAAATTTGAATTCCCTTAAATAAAAAATTGTCTTTGTTTGAGAGCGTTTTACCATCCAACGTGTGCCCTAACGCGAATTCAAATTTAGTTGGGTAGCTCTTAACCAGAAGTCTCGAATTCGACTCTCTTAAACACATAATCACCATTATTAAAGTGTGATTTACTATCAAATATGGACCATAGCGTGAATTTAAATTTAGTCGGGTAGCTCTTAACTAGAGGTCTCAAATTCGAGTCCCTTCAACACATAATCACCTTTGTTAAAGAGCCCTTTACTATCCCATATGGACTCTAGCGCGAATCCAAATTTAGTCAGATAGCTTTTAACTAGAGGCCTCAAATTCGAGTCTCTTGAACACAAAATCACCTTCGTTAAAAAGTGTTTTACTATTCAATGTGAACCCTAACGCAATCCAAATTTAGTCGGATAGCTCTTAACCAGATATCTTGAATTCAAGTCCCATGAACACAAGAGCGCCTTTGTTAGAGCGTGTTTTACTATCCAATGTGAACCCTAGTACGAATTCAAATTTAATCGAATAGCTCTTTCACGAGTTTTCGAATTTGAGTCCCTTTGAACACAACATCACCTTTCTGATAGAAATGACACATTCTCTTCCCATATTTTCCTTTTCAGACTACAATACCAAAACAAACAAGTGATGAGTACAGAAGAGACTCTTGTTGAAGCGGCGCTGCGAGTTCTCAACACTGCTGAACCTGTTGAGAAAGCTCGCATTGGTGACGAAGTAGCAAACAAATGGCTGCAAGGTCTCATTTCTCAGCCTTATAATCCTGCTGAAGAACTCCCTGTTCCTGATCGTCCAGCCCGTCTTACAAATGTAATGATTTCTGCTTAAGCTCAAATTCTTGTTTGTTATGTCTATTACCTGTTCGATGAAATGCCCAAGTGACCCAAATGCTTGTTTTACTATTTTTGTGTGTTAAATTTTCTGGGAAATGCTTATAATGATGAACAGGTGAAGTTGGTGTCACCAAGTCTCATGCCTAAGCTTGGAAAAGCAGGAAGCTTGCAGAGTAGACAGGCCATTGTACATAGTCTTGTACACACTGAAAGCTGGGCTATTGATTTGTCTTGGGTAATTTAAAAAATTTCCTTATTTCCTTTGTTTCCTCTACTTTGGTTATGTATTGCCAAGTATTAGCTTGTGAAGACATTTATAGGGTGTAAAATGATAAGATGAATTAGTAATAGAGTAGGTGTTAGTATGCTGAGATTTTTCGAATAGTACTTGCTTCATTTGTCATGTATCTTGCTCTTTGTTGTCATATTTTCTTGCAATATGCGTCAAAAAAACGTCTCTTTTGAGCCGAGTGTCTACTAGAAACAGTATCTCTAACCTTTTATGGGGTAAGGTCATCGAACCCTCTCCAGATACACTTGTGGGATTATAATGGGTATGTTGTTGTTGTAGTACTAGTCTCACAAAATAGCAGACTAGATATAATTTCTCTAGTGGGATGTATTGTTTTGCACTAGAAATGGGAAGAGAAATGGTGTTGTTCTTGCAAGTTGCAAAGAAGTTACTAAATACAGGCAGTCAGCCAGTGAGTATGGGTACCAACTGCACCCACAATTTTCACTGTGACAATCAGATTTGAACTTAGTGTGTTTCTGTGTGTGTTCCTATAACTATATATATGTAACTTAAGTTGTAGATGATGGCCCTGCCTACACTGTATAATTACTCGTGGATAAAGAAACATTTAACAAGGTTGTAGCTGTTGTGACCTAGCATGGTGGATGGTACCTCTATTTGATGATTCATTCTTGGACACATTTATGCATTTTTGAGTCCCACTTGTCAAATGCAATTATTGAGTAACTATCCCTGGATGATTATATATGTCATTGGTCGTCTTACAGGATATAGTTGCTCGATTCGGCAAGCAGCAGTCAATGCCAAGAGAGTTTTTCACTGATTTTGTAAAGGTTGCTCAAGATGAGGGGAGGCATTTTACTCTACTTGCAGCACGGCTTAAGGAACTAGGTTCATTCTATGGAGCTTTACCTGCTCATGATGGCCTGTGGGATTCAGCCATTGCTACTTCTAAGGATCTGTTGGCTCGTTTGGCTATTGAACACTGTGTTCATGAGGTTCTCTCTTCATCTCTTACACCTTATAAAAGAAATCTGGATATTCATGAATGAAGTAACAAAAAGATATTTTCTTTGTGAAGTCTCAAATGATTAAGCTTGAACCACACTTTATGCCTTTCCTTTTGTCAATAATTTTGATGATAAAATCCATAAGCCTTTAAAATAAGGGTTTATTCCAGAAAATTCCTTTGCACTATGGAATGCATCCATTTTAACGTGAAACATTCATAATGTAAGAGCTGACTGTAACTTGTAGTTTATACTAATGTGAAACAACCCAAAATTGAAAAACTCAAGAATTTAAGGCCCCTCATTCATGAGTTTTTTCAACTATTTATTGTCACTTTAATTTCGTTATGTTACTTAAATCTATAACATGATTACAGTCAGCAGTCTGCAAACTAGAGCTATCTGGTGCCACTTGATGATCATAACAGGCTGAATTTTAACAAGCAGCTGCAATTTTGCATTGTGATATCATTATAACCTCAGTTATTTTGATGAACTAGGTTATAGCCTCAGTGATTTGTTTATTCCTATTTCCTAACATAACGTTCACCGCCGACATTAGCGATCCTCTAGTAGTTTTCCAGTTTAACATGATAACCAGGGTGTAATAAAGTGATTTCATGTGGTTAGACGTATTAAGACATGTATGATGGATATCATAAGTCTTAAATATAAGCAAAACTTAAAAGTATTAATCAAAGGCTTGTTTTATGCAGTTCATCATCATTCTACTTTTGTGGTATCACTTTCACCTTTTTTATATTTATACTAGGTTGATGACTTCACATTTTCTGATAATGTAGGCCAGAGGACTTGATGTGATTCCAACAACAATATCCCGTTTCCGCAATGGTGGTGATAGTGAAACAGCTGAGTTACTGGAGAATGTGGTGTATCCAGAAGAAATAACTCACTGCGCTGCGGGTGTCAAATGGTTCAAGTATCTTTGCTTAAGATCAACAAATCCAAATGTGAGTGATATTCCTTCAGAAGAAACTAGTAATGTAGACAATGAAGTGATTCAAAAGTTCCATTCCACTGTGAGGACATATTTCAGAGGGCCATTGAAACCTCCTTTTAATGAGCAAGCAAGAAAAGCTGCTGGATTTGGTCCACAATGGTATGAGCCTCTTGCTGTTAAAGATTTCACAGTACTATGAAGGTCTCTCCTTGATGGTAGAACGTTGTAGCAGATACCCTGCGGAATTAGTCGAGGTATGCAAAAGTTGGCCCAAACATTACGGTTTATTCCAAAAACCAAAGCTCCTCCTCTGGTTTCTGTAAAACTATATTTCAAAATTTTCAGGATATTAAGCATAAATGTTACACTAGATTATTGAGGGGATTCTTCAAAATAGATCAACAACTATTTGTATCCTTCTCAATTCTCATCATTGAGTTTTATATTTATCAGTTAATGTGTATGGAGCAATAATTTTCTTTTGGTGATTAACAAAAGAAATTTAGTTTAGCTGTTACATGGTCTGTAAAAGTAAGGGAAAACATTACATGAGCAAGAGAGGAAAAAATCAGCTTTTTATTTGGTAAAAAATATTGAGGCACCCCTATTGTACAACTTTACAGGGAGAACAGAAGTGTCATAAACTTAGCATCTCAGAAGAAATGGTAGTATCATTGGTATTGGAACTAGTCCAATTTTATGGACCTCAAATCATTTCTATCTTCAAGAACAAAAATGGCACCATTAATACAAGCTTGAGATCTGAAAGAGGCAAACTATCATCAGAAAAAAGAACTACGCCGCCTGCACAGGTTGTCCTGTAGGATATTTTGTTCCCAGACACTTCATCCGTATTAAAGTAGAAGCTTCTTGATGTCACTGAAGTTAGATGACAATGCTGAAACGAACGCACCTGCAAGATTGATTGAAGAGATGTAAACAGGTGAACTACAATCTCTACTTCGGTAAACTATACAAGTTTTTAAAGATGAGAAGTCTGAACTTACCTCCAACCTTCCCATCAAAGACGCGATGATCAGCTGATAATGTCAAACTCATTTTGTTAACTACAGCTGGTTTCTCAATTCCTGAAAAGAAGGAAGCGAAATTCAACTAGTTAAAGAAACTACTATACATCTCAATCCTAAACTAGTCGGTGTGGTGTTGGCAATATTTCAGCAAATTGAATAAGCAAGAAGAATTTTCAGTTAGAACTATACCGTCAGCACCAACCACAGGTTCGACAACTTTATTGCCCCTACCAACAGCAATTATACCGGCCTGAGGAAAGAGACAATGTTATGGATTTCAAGCTAGAGATTTATGAGCAGTGACAGGAATGACCTGTTCTGGAGAACTATCAGTTATATAACTCACCGGTAACAATTCAGTTATAAAATTTAATGCATCGACTGTAGAAGTTCAATAGTTAAGGAGAGGCTGACATAAAACGCTAATCTATTCGATCAAAGGGAAGGAATAGCAGATATTTTTCATGCAGGGGTGCTACAGGATGAGAGGGAAGAAAAGTATAATGACCTGAGGAGGGTTGATAATTGCACAAAACCGATCCACTGGAAACATGCCCAAGTTTGAAATGCTGCAAAAAGAACACAGAAGATATAATTCCTGCCCAATAGAGCTGCTCTTTACAATGCCTAGAATCTGAAGTCGATTATTCACCTGAAAGTGCCACCTTGGAATTCATTAGGTTTAAGCTTTCCAGCTCGTGCCTTTCCAGCAAGCTCCTTGATCTTTCATGCACAAGTAGATGATAATGAGAAGGTAAGAAACCACAATGAGCTGGGATATTAGACTCCTAAATAAAGACAGAAAATATACAGTATATACATATTGCAGAAAATATTTCTCGTGCTAGCTTCTATGAACAAAATTGCAGTTCCCTTCAAAGTATCAAAATCCTATAGTTTATACATTAAACAGAATTTCAATATCCCCACTTAAAAGAAAATAGTGTCTAGCCTTATCATCCAAGATATTGAAAAAATAAACAGTTCAACCTATATCCCTTTTTACCTCCGCAGATATTGAGGATATGGATTTTTGATCAGCATTCCTGATAATTGGGGTCATCAAGCCCTGAAACTCAAGAAAATGGAATGAGCACAAGATTTGTACAAAATCCAACAAAACAGTAGTATGCTGCATACCTTTTCAGTGGCAACCGCAACAGATATATCGACAGAATCACAAAGCACCACCTCACCTTTTCCATCATCCCAGTAAGCTGTAATGGATTTAAAGAGAAAGCTTTTCAGTGAACTAGCATTTCACAGGAGAAAGTGTCTTTCACTAAGCTAGTCATCCGCAAGTAAACTAAAAGTCTATGTAGTGAAATTCAATGAAGATAATCATAGATCAGGAATGAATTGATTTAGTAACCGGAAAACCATACTTGAAGGATATAGCCATCAATTAAATACAATGACTCTGCATCCTTTTCTGCTATTCTTGCTTGTGAGGGTGGGGTTATAGCTTTTAAGGGTATTATTGTGAGCAGAGAAGTGCTACAGGTTTCTGAAGAACAGTTCAGCAAAAATTACACACTCTCGATTGCTGGTCTAGATTGTATCATGATGTACAGGAGACAAATAAGGAAAAAGATCACCTTACAATTTTACAGTATCCTAGACAAACACCAACAAATCGACAGTTGCTATCAATAGTTATTATGAATGCCAGGAGAAGAACCAAAAGTACAATAGGTTTCATGGAAATAGTGGTCTCCATTAAAAGTTTGTTTGAATGAAGAGTTAGAGTTAGACTGTAAACAAAATCAACTCTTTCCACAATAAGTTGCAATATATACAGAAGCTAGACTGTAAACAAAATCAACTCTTTCCACAATAAGTTGCAATATATACAGAAGCAAAGAGGATATAGAATTCTTTGGCCAGTTTGACCAAAAGTTTGTGATTCCACAACATGAAGTCAACAGATAGATACTCTTTAAGTTGTGGAAAAAAGAGAAAGAAGCAGTATACACATATAGAGTCTGTTAATCTGTAAATGCATTTAAAAAAAAAAAAGAAATTACTGGATAACAACTGTAGTACATAACCAGACAAGTCTCCTATTCCGTCCGGAAAGAGGTTTTGCAAAATGAGACGAGAGTTCCTCCTCTACAAATTGAGTATTTTTTCCGTGAAGAATAGTTAGATACTGAAGACTTAAGAGGCTTCACTCCAGACCAACAGAGATGGTACATGATTAGGATGAAGCCTAATGGGGTTAAGTGTCTCACTGAATGCTTCTTAGTAAAAGAGATTGTAGGAGACCCACTAGACCTCTGGAAATAAGAGAGCTAGCATGCTTCATTCATATAAATGGAAATACATAACTTATAGCCTCATTTCTCAAATTAAATGTTCAATTCTGAACTTACAAATAAGAAAAAACTTGATACACCATGAGCATTTGAGACACAACAACAACATACCCAATGTAATTCCACAAAATGTGGTCTGGCGAGGGTAAAGTATACGCCACCGTACCCACACCTTAGTAGAGAAGTTGTTTTCGTAGACCCTCGGCTCAATAATAAACAACTGATAGTAATGGAAGTACAAGAATCAAGACATAGTGACAAAAACAGCATATAGTAACAGAACAGTTCCACAACAAAATAATATGATAGTTGAAGAACAAAAAACTACACAAGTAATCTACAATTACTAGTATGGACGAACAATGCCTACTAACCTTCTATCCTAATACATGTCCTCCACAACCTCCTATCTATGGGCATTTCTCTGTAAGCTGAAGCTACAATTTCCTGTGTAATCACCTCTCCCCAATACTTTTTTGGTCTACCTCTACCTCTTCTTGTACCCACTATATCCAACCTCTAACACCTCCTCATTGGGACATATGCACATCTCCTCTTCACATGCTTAAACCATCTTAGTCTCCATTCCGTCATCTTGTCCACCACGGAGCTCACTACCACCTTGTCCCGTATACCCTCGTTCCTAATCTTATCGCCCTTAATATGCCCAAACCATGAGCATTTAAGGGAAACGGGAAAAATGACAAGTCAATTATCATCAATGGATATTATTATGTCACAGTAATATCAATTATAAACTCTTAATTTTTACCTAAAACAGAACACAATAAACATACATTTGTAAAGTATTATACGATATCTTTTCTTTTTTTGACAAAAAAGGATTATATGATATCTAAGTGCATGTTACAACAAACACCATTAACATTTAACTGGAAAAGCTATCTTTTGTCCCTCCTACATCTTCTTTCGGAGATCATATGATCTTTTCCTGACATAAGAACTAAATGAAACTGATTGGGAAGTATCAAAATTGAGAAAAAAAGATTCTGGTCATTCATCTAACAAAGCTAGAAAGTTGCTTCCACATACTAAACAAATTCACAATTAGGTTTCATAGCTAACTATGCTTCGCTTCATCCTACATTTTAGCTGTTAATGAAAAATAAGTTCAGAACTTCAATTAGCAATGAAAATACTAATAAAAACTCACCATTTGCTCCTGGTACATTTCTTAATGTTGCTGCAACCACTTTGATTACAATGTCATTCACAGAGACTTTAACATCATACTTTTCTGCACAGAATAAAGATGTGCCAGATCATTATGAAGGAATATCAGCACAAGCAACAATACAAATTAAACACCTTAATTCTATACCTTTAAGTTCCTTTCTGAAGGAGAGAAGAGAGTCCAATATAACATCTGTTAGAAATGAATAATTTGAAAAAGTTCCACAAATTAGATATTAGTAATTACTACTCATAGCACTATGAATTTTTTTCTTTGATGAAGTAATTAGTTCTATTGCAGGCATCAAGTAGATGCATAATAGTTACAAAAGCTTATTAGGCACTAAGAACTTGAGAATTGACAGAACCTGTGGACAAATACAAGTGAGGGGTAGATTGCTTAGATTCCAATAACCTTGCTGCTATCACCTGCAAAATATAAGGATTGAGAGACACAGCAAATCAAGTACGAGATGTCATCTGTGCAAGTCTCCTACATGCATAAAAAAAACACAGGAAATGGGGGTGAAGAATACATTGATAGCACATAAACTTAGTGAAAAATAAGAACAATGTAGAGCATAAGCCAAGTCGAAAGTGGATCACATATAAGAAAAAACCAAGATGAATACACTGCAGAAGAAGCACTACACCAGAAAAGAGGAAAACAAATAAGACAAGATAATACCCTACCTGGAGTCCTAATTTGAGCAGCTGATATCCTACTTGGGGTCCTTATTCGAACAGCTGATTTATTAACATATTTCTAATTTTAGACTGTAGATGTTTAATTTTTAAAGGTAAAAATAATTATTCATATTTCAACTTCTCCTTGGGTGATTTACAAACTGAACCTTCTAAGTTGAAATTTCACAGATCAACTTGTTAGTCTTTGTTCAATGCTCATTCAACAAAGGAAAACTCACTAGGTCTAGAAATGCAAAGAATGATTTTTAAGAACACCGAAATTTTAACTTGGTTATTACTGCCACCTTGATAATTTTAGTCAGCAACAAAGTTTTTAATAGAAAGGTGTAACACATGTTTATTTGGTAAACAAAACACAATTTCTTTATTGAAACAAAATAAAAATCTCCCCAGAAAAAGAACAAAACCAAACTCATTTCCATATTAACAGACAACCTTACAAGTATTATCAGTTAAGACTCTCAAATTCCTTTAATAAGTCGTCTTTCTCTTTAAATCTAAACCTTTTCATCTACAGTTGTCTGTCCAAAATTTATTTTCGAAAAGTAACATACTGTTGACTTTTTTTTCTTTCTAAACCTATAGACTTGTTATTAAGTCTAAAGCATGATATTTAGGAATTGTTACCGTATTTCAACTAAGATAGATAGAACAAGTACTGTGAAGGTCTGGTCGTCAATCTTGCAAAGTAAATGGTTGCAAACAAATTTTATGTTTACTAAATTATCCAATCCAAAATTCCAAAGACAGTTGTTTTTTTAACAACAATGTGATATACTAACCGTAAAAGAGTAGTTCATACAGGGGGGTGGTATTTTTTTCAATAAAATAAACTGTTATGGTAATCAACTAGTCTTCAATAGAAGGTTGATCAAAGACCTCTTAATGAAGAGTAAGAATTACACAAGAAAAAAGAAGAAAAAAAAGAAGAAAGGAAATAGAAAGAATCAAAAGTATTACTCCCTTCGTCCCATTTTATGTGACACCCTTTCCTTTTTAAGTTCATCCAGAATGTCACCTTCCTATAATTAAAAACAATTTAACTAAAAAACTCCCCTTTTACACTAAATGAAATGATTTACAACCACACAATTAAAGCTCGTATTACATAGATAAATGAAACTGATCCTTACGTCCAAGAAACAAGATCGTCCTTCATTTTTTCTCAATGTGTTAGCAATTATGATAGTATATAACATAAAATACCTAAACAAAACAATTAAAGCTCTATCGTTTAACAAGTATAATAAGGTAAAAGTGTTAAATAACTGCTGATGGTAGTTCATAGTACCTTGCGAATTTGACTATTGGGTAAATCTTCATAAGCATCCTTTTGCTGTCCATCAGATTTTAAATCAAGTGACTTTGTTGGAGTAGCTTGTTGGTTGACCTGAGGAGGAGATGGAGTTGCCTTCCCAACTGATGAATTGTTGCTTGATCCCTTTCCAGACTTCAATGCAGCAAGAACATCTCCCTTTAACAAGGTACCACGAGGACCAGATGCTGGAATTGATGATGCATCTAAACCATGTTCCGTAATTAATACCTTAGCAGCTGGACTGATTCTATTGAAACCTGTTGTCTGAGTTCTAACTTCAGTTGTGACATCATGATGGACCGGCTTTTCTTCCTTAACCACATTGTTGCCGCTGATCGATGTCCTCACAGCTTCAATATCATTTTCATCCTCAACCTTGCAAAAAAGAAGTGTTTATTCCACAAAATGCTAAGAGTTATAATCCATAACTGAGTAACTATACCAGATAAAATATTTTTTAAAAAAAAGAACTACAACAAGTCCCAACTCTAAATCTGAATATACTGATTTGCATCTTCTAATGGTTAAGACAACAGAAAGTTCTAAATTTCTCACAGAAGGTGAAAAAAAGAGAGGAGCATCAGCAACTTACCATGATTGCAATAGGCTGCCCAACAGCCACATCTTTTGAACCTTCAGGTGCCAGTATTTTGGCCAAGAATCTACAAATCACACCAGATAAAAATATTTTTTTGTGGCCAAAGAAAACAAACACATCAAATTGTAAAACCAACACTGAATCAGAGGGAAATAGTTTCATAATCTACAAGAGCAAACAGGATACACATGGAATGGAATGTCTTCTACTTCAAAGACTAAAAAACATGATAAAACCGTAACAAAAACAACCTCACATACTCCCTGAAATAAACAGCAGTAGATGTAACTAAGAAGGCCTCCGCCATAGAAAGTCAATATGAAGAGGCTAGGAAGGATTCTTCCTTCAATATTTTGAGGCTGCTTTCTGGATAACTAGAAAGTCCTAAGAAATAATTACCTCATAGAAAGTACAGTAAAAAATAGTAATAGTTATATATCTCTAACAGTATCTTATTTTCTTGCAATTAAACATCTTATTTAAAATGTAATGGGAAAGTTTACCCTTCTTCAAGACTTTCATGCTCAAGAGTTGCTTTGTCAGTTTCTATCTCACAGAGAACATCACCAACCTCTATCTGTGTCAAAATAAAAAGAAGATAATAGTTACACATGCTGTTTAGTCCATCCCTGCCCAGTGTCTGGGGTATTTGTGAAAATTCACTAGCACTTATAATGCAGCACCAACCTTGTCACCTTCCTTTTTCCTCCATTTAAAAATGTTACCTTGGTTCTATAGGTAAGAATTCAAACAAAGAATTCATCAGCATTGACAGTAAAGGAAACAAGTATAGCATGGAAATGAAAGAGTCCATTATTAACTTTCCATACCATGGTTGGGGACAAAGCTGGCATATCAAGGATCAGATGTGGAGGAAGTTCAGATGAGCTGATATTCGCAGGACTCACTTCTGTAGCCCCATCTCCCCTTGCTGCATCTGTCTGAGAAGATGCTTGATTTTTAACCTCTGATGCACCACCAACGGTAGCAGGGATTTTTTGTATGTCATCTGCTTCTTCCACCTACTCAAATTAGCGAAAAATATTTACAGTAAGAGATGCCCATGGCAGTCTACACAACCCGATTAAGCTAAGCATGTAGGAAATGAGAAGGCTCTGAGACATCCAATATAGTGAGGCAGAAAAACATTGCAAGAATTTCATCTAAAGGTGACAGTCATCATAACTTTGACGAGGAACATAGTTTAGTTCATAGTAAGGTAGAGAAATTAGTTCATTCTAGTGATATGAGCTGCTGATTGAGGAACCAAAAGACAAGAACTTGCTAGTAGATTTAAAGCATTCAATCATGTCTAATTAGCCATGAGATAATTATTGCCTTTATGGCTATATTTAAGTAAAAAGGAAAACAAAACTGGGATTAGGCAGTCTATAAAGATCCTTCCAAACCAGGATCCATTTCTATTAGAAGGCTGTCTTGTTTCCACTTGAGTTTACCTCCTAAAGTATTCAGTGAGCACTCTTATTAACTTCAGTTTGTGCTTAAAATACTTTCCTGCCTTTTTATCTTTGCTACTTTCATTCGATCTCAACCATGTCAGGGAATTCTTTACAGAACTGCTACAGTAAGATTCCCTTGACAAAAAATCCTCCTAGTTGGTAAACTCTGGATAGAGTTGGTCCGCAAATAAATAAATGGAGTTGAAGATGTTATACATTTGCCTTCCTCCATTTCCTTTTTTTTTAAACCTTTTTCTTCCTCTCGTTCTTCGTAGCTAGTGCATCTTTTTGGGACTTCTGGGTCACCCCACTCACAATAATTAAAAAAAAAAGCATATTCAAGTTGGTGCTTAAGGAGAGTTGGCAAAGCCACCAAGAAGATCTATTGGTAATCCTCCAAGAATCTTTTAGTGTTTTTTGGACAGAAAGGAACTGAAATGTTTAAACGGAATTTCAATGCCAAAACACTCCCTAAAAGCTAGATGTTTGCTTAACTTGTTTTGCTGGAGCAATTGAACCCCTGTAAACAGCTCTGGCCAATTTTTGGTCTTTATTAGCTCCCTAATCCTATCATAGTCTCTTCTCATGTATTGGAGCTAAGACAACTTCTTTTGCATCTTCTAGATGCCTTTTTAATGAAACCTTTCCTTATTACAAATGGAGTTAAACTCAGTCGAGAATACCAACGAAAAAAGTTCTGCTCTTAAAAGAAAGAAAGAAAGAAAGAAAGAAGACCACAAAAGAAATTAGTGGTTGTCTCTCAAGGCGGGACACTATCAATATATTGCGTGATGCATACATTACTTTCTCCTCCAAGTTCATACTTGAAGAGGAGAACCTGATACCATTCGTTTTTTAGTACAAAGGACGGAAGTGTCCTAATCCATCATAATTCCCAATCACTTACCTTTCTCATAATTATCTTTTGATATACAAGGACTCTTTTAGATAAGTCAAGACTTCTAATTAATTTCTAACCAAGATGGCTTCAAAGTGACAGAATATATAATATTCGGCTATCACAAAAAAACTAACCAACTATTGGCACAAAAAGAAAAAATTTATTTAATTCAAAATACAAGTGAAGCAAAAGGATTTCCTTTAGTGTCCATGCTGGTCTTTTAAATCCTTATAAGATTCATTCACTTCTTTCCAACCAAATCATCAAGAACGCACAATGAAATTGTCTTCCGTATCTTCTTTTTCTCGCCTCCATCCTTTTTTTAGTTTCAAAAAAAAGCTACTTCTTACAGCATTTGCCACTATCTAGTAAAACCCAATATAGTTTAACAAGGAAAATATGAATGCCCATATATCTGATGCAAACTACAGTGTACTATGAAGTGGTTCCTGTCCAGCATATATTCGTTCTCTTCCTCAGATTGTTTGCTGACAGCATCCTACGTAATATACCATCTCAAATACACCATCTTCTCTGGTGCTTTAGTATTCCAAACTTATTTACAATCAGGCCTTAAATCCCCTCCATTAAGTAGGCCTCTATACTATCATTTAACAGAGAATCATTGACTGCCTACCTCTTGCCATTTCATTTCTATCATCTCTGCAATTTGTATGTAGCAGTCAATCTTCCGTAACGAACTCTCGACTTCCGTTCCAATTGCTCAAACACTCTTGGAATTCAATAAAAGGACGAGCTTTCTGATTGGAGAGAAAAAATGCAAGGTTGCTTGACTTTCAACAGTTCAATGCAAACCCATTTCGTGGTTAGGGCTTAAAGAGCAATGTTGTATAGATAAACATTGTTAGTATGGCTTTCCTTCAAAAACACAACACAAAGGGCTGATAATTAGAGAACTTTGGCTGATACTTATAGCATGGTGGCTTTAGTAAACTTCTGAAGAAAGAGAACAATGTGTAGTCTTATTAGCAGGAAAAGCTTAGAATGTAAAAACATTTGATTTTATCAGATAGTAGCTACAATACTTGCAGAAAACCAGATACTACAATTTCCACGAGGGAATGTATTTAGTCTTCAATCTTTCATATTTACACCAATTTCAACCTGCTTTGATCTATCGGTTTGTTGTTGTAGTGGGTGTCAGTCTTCCAACTGTCAGGTCTCTGATAGGCAAATCAATATTAAATTGGGACCCACAAAATAATTTGTTTACCAAAGAAGCCTGTGCCTTTTTTGTTAGAATACAACTATTTTAAAAGGGGGGAGGAGTTGACAACTTTTCAGAGAGAACACCCACTTCCCAAAATGAGAACTTTTAAACTACCTTTTTTTTATTTTAACTGGTAAGGTTGAATTCTTCAGCATACCTGTATGCTGGCTACCTCCAAAAAGGAATAATTATAGATTTCCTATCAAATCTATAATCTGCTCTATATCATCTATACAAAGCTGTTTACACCAAAAAAGTGGACACTATACAATTCCATTTAAGCTACCTACTGTTTATGCGAACAAAAGAACAATAGAAACTCAAAAAAAACGATTAGAAATTCTTGGGGCGTAACACAGACTTCTTTTTCCATTTTGCAGCAAAGAATTCCAGAGAAGAAGCGAAAGAAAAAGAGAAAAATGCAGCATTATCACTTCAATTATATTTTGTGGTGCTTGACTGAATGGAGATAATCACAAAATAGAAAACAAAGACGAAAAGTGGCAGGAGAAATATCTAAGAACTTTTATTACCGTAATTGCTATAGTCTGTCCCACCGGTACATCTTTTGTTCCTTCAGGGACCAATATCTTTGCAAGGAAACTGCAAATGATATCCCCAAACAACAAAACCAATTACATTAAAGAAGTGCATCCGTTAACAGGATGATTAGAGTGAGTACTTCAGGCATTTATGAACAGCAAGAGCATCAGGAAGAAAACTAATCACATCATACGTAAAGAATAGCAATAACATCATAAAAGAACACTACTTACCTTGTCAAAAGGAAATTTTCTCTTTTAAGTTCTAAGCAAATACAGCACAATTGGAATATAGGCTTACCCTTCTTCAAGAGTTTCAAACTCAAGCGTTGCTTTATCAGTCTCTATCAAACATAGTACGTCCCCTGCTTGAATCTGTTAGGAATCCGAATTTAACAAAGTGTAATAAAATAGAAATGTCAGTTGTTGAGCCTTAATACTTTAGCAGGCATTATCTTTGTCTAAAGATTGTACTACTTTAACTTTCGGTAGCCATGAAATCAACTGACCTTGTCCCCCTCTTTCTTTATCCATTTTGCTATATTACCTTGAGTCTGCAGTGAGATGAACATGTAAGTTAAGAATTTCCACAATAATAAGGAAATGATAAGCAGAAAACTTCATCATTCATAGAAATAATGCCACTAAGATTACCATTGTAGGGGACAAAGCTGGCATTCCCACCTCTGTATATGAAGGAGCCTCTGCAATAGTAGGAAATAAGTATTATAACATTTAACAAAGAAAGACCTCATTTCTGCCACATAAGATCTCATATTATCAGTAGATTCTCACACAGTTCAAGATAAAAGTTGTATAACGTGTCTGAAGGTCACCAAATATCTTTCCACTGTCTTTCTAAAATAGAAAATAAATTAACCGAAGGGGAAATAAATATACAGCTTAATGGAATAAGACATTCTCTCCAGTACATCTTGGAGAGCATGACATGCCTAACACCTTAGAAGCTAAAAGGACTATCTTATCGCATATATAAGTCAGAGATTTAACTGCTTTTTAATGTTTCTGAATTATGTTACAACTAAATGCACCATTAGCCAGATTTTCTATCTTAAGGCTAAACATTCTTACACTTCCCAGGGCCACTGAACTAGATGAAGAAGAATTGAGTTAATACACGTGATTCAACGTCCAACATAGCATATACTAAACTGATAAGTGGAGGACGAAATCATTATTTGGAGAACACAAAATACACATTTAGTAATCTAACATTTGCTGAACAGGAAACACCTCAGATTTAGCATGCATCAGCTAGGACCAAAATTGTCTTGTCGGGCTTCTTTACAATTATCTGTAGCAGGTGAGGTGATCAAAAGTGTTGAACCACAGAACAAACACATGTATAAATTTGAAGAGGCTTATGTCTTCCCAAATGAATCAGGGTAATGGAACAGCCACTGGAATATTTGAAGTACAAGATAACACTTAAAAGTAAATACATTCTATAAACCAGAAGTCTCCGAAACATCAGATTTGAGCATCAGGTCGGAGGATGTGACTTATCATTCAAACAACAACTATGTCTCAGTCCCAAGCAAGTCACGGTCGGCGATATCGGGGTCGGCTATATGAATCCTCACCTCTCCATTTAAGCTCAACTCATATCATCATCATACCAAATAAAAATGAAAGTGAAAAATAAATAAAAGTATATACAACTAATACTCCCTCTGTTTCAGTTTAACTATCTTAGTTTGACTAGGCACGAAGATTAAGAAATAAGGGGGACTTTTGAATTTTGTGGTCTTAAACTAAAGATGTGCGTAATGTTGAAAAATGCCCTTTGAGACTATTTTATTTTTTGGAGTAAAGGCAACTTTGTATTCACAAAAAAGTCATCAACAAAAGATGATAGGAACATTTACAATCCACATGGTATGTGCACTTTCCTCAGTGAGGACTACTCAACAGAAAAACTTTACAAGTTACCTATGAAGTCAACTATGTCTACTTTATACCCTACAATATCCTGTTTACACCAAAAATAAAGTAAACTAAGGCATTGGATTCTAATCTTCAGGCTGTTGGTCCCTTTGCCCTCTAATCTTCTAGTAATAAACATGCCATGTAAAATATGGGGTTCAAGGAGTTACCAAAAATAGAAAGAGGCATTCTTTTGTACAAACTAGAAAGGGAAGTGCACTTATTTTGATACGGAGATAGTAATTATAATACTCCCTCTTTCAAATTTTATATGGAACCCTGTCATTTTTAATCCGTCCCAAAAAGAATGTCTACTTAGTATAATTACAAACAATTTAATTTGAAATTTCCCTTTTACCCTTAATGAAATGAATCTCAACCACATAAATATCCAAGGAATGTTTTAGACCATAAGTTTCAAAAGTCTTCCTTTTTTTCTTAAACATTATGCCAAGTCAAAGGGTGCTACATAATGAGGTGGAGGGAGTAACAGTTTTAGAAGTTCCCTAACAAGCTAAAACCTATGTCCAACTAGTAGATATCACCTATATGAATCATTTTTTCCATTGTGCGCTATCTTTAGCTTAGTTTGCACTGGCTCCATCTCTTTATATTTCGATTTATTTATTATTTAAAAAAACATGGGAGCTCCAAGAAACACATCCCTATTATGTAATGAAATGATGACATTTGAAGGGGCTACTTGTTATAGAAAAACAGTATAAATGAGGAGTTCAAGTTAGATATAAGAACATGATCAAAGCAACGGTCTCCTACAAATAATGTTACTAACATGACCAACGGGAAAGGACTTATCACGTGTTTCATGCAATTTCTCTTAGATGTTAGAAGTTGAAAGAATTTCTTAAGTTGTATTCCACTTTTCTTTTTATATGCTCTTATCAGATGGGCCCCTTACTAATTTTTCATTCCGTGTTGCACTTGAAATTCAAGATATGATGGTGGAAGTTACTGAAAGCAATCTATAAATATCTGGAAAGATAACAGCATTGGGTGGGAGCAACATCATTTGTATAGTGTGCTTACCAGCTGACGAGAAGTGCCGAACACCACTTTGTAGCTGCAACATTTCCACCATTGAATCAAGGAAACATAAAGTAATGAAATTTAATGGAAAGACATGTGTTGCAACTAACCTTAGATGGTACAACATGTACTTCACTGAGCAGGCGGAAATTTAAAGGCCTGACCAAACTTCAAAGTCATTGAATAGAATACGTTTCGAGAAAAAACAATTATGGAGCAGATTAAACTACCTTCAGCTGATTAATAATTAATAATTGCATTTAGTTCAATGAAAATATGACACTGATGCAACTTAATGTCTAAAGAAGCCATATCATCTCCCATGCAAAGATTCTAGCCTATCCTTGTTTGTCATTAACTCGATTTTCTGCTAAACCAGAATGATAATCAGTAAGATTATAATATGCAAAGACAAAGACTAACTAAGCAACTATGCTACTATTAGTATAGTATTGGCACTCCAAACTAAAAACTACAGCTAAAAGTCAAATCTTAGATGGTTATCAGATCAGAATATCAATCTCTCAAAAATTTTATTCACTAAGCATATGACATGAGAAATCCAGTTAGTGACCATAGTAAAATAGAATAATTTAATTGAGGAGTCTCTAAAATTTTATCACATCCATTCAGCCATAAATTTCTGAAGATACGCATCATCTTATTCATAGCATATATCCCAGTCAGATAGCAATAGGTTGGTAGTCGTGGAGAGAGAGACAGAGACTCAAATTGTCTGCAATCATACATGTGAATGCTGAAGACTTATGGCCATGAGCCATCATTTGGAAGAAGGATCTTTCTGGACATGATTGACAACAGAGTGATAGACAGGTTTACTAGATAAATCAGTTTCTTCATCACACATATAAAAGAAGTTAATGTAGTCAGATCTTAGGACTCTTCAGGTGAAACTTTTGTTTTTGTTCATTCCTTTTCCATCTCCTTGTAACTTTGCATCATCTTGACGCCCTTTTATTTGAACTTTAAGGAATATACGTCCCTAAATAACCTTCTTTTTCTCAACAAGATCTTAAACCATATCAAGGAGTGTATAGATAAAGTTTCTCTTTGAGATAGAGGGAGTATCATCTCATATCCAGCATCTATAAATTATGCAAAACAAAAACATCAATGTGGGACTCATGCCACCACCACAGACATGATAGGGAGGCAGAAACATTAGTCATTATGCTAGGCCCTTCTGAGGAAACGTATCCATCATTGCACAACTGCCCTACTCGACCATATGAAATCTGGAAAACTATTGAGTTGGGTTGGAGTCTCTATAGGACAAGAAAAGGCTTAACTAGCTTAATGCTTATTACTGGTTTTGACATGGCATTAGATCCAAGAAACCCCTTAAACCAAGCTACATTTAAAAATGAAAAATTAGTTACTAGCTAATATAGTTCTACCTATACATTCATTTTAATACTAAACAAAAGTCCTCTGGGAAAGGAAAAATTGTGTTAGTGAACTTTTCTTTGAGAAGAAATTATGTCAGTTACACCTTATTTAAAAAAAATGTCAGTAACACCTTTTAAGTTGAGATGGCACAATTCAGTAAATAAACCACTAGAATGGACTAACATCAGACCTTAATGAAGAAGCATCCACATCAGGAATTTGATTCAGCACCCCAGGAACACTGCAGCCAATAAATGATTATTGAAAATTTGCAAATCTAATAAATGTATTTAATAAATATTAACAAGGGAACAATGAGCATCATTTTTATGATGGTGGTTTTCGGGCAAGGCTATTCGTATTTTGACTATTCTACTAGGTACCTACTACCTCCAGCTTGTATAGAACCAACTATCGGGTAACTTTGCCCACCAAGGCTTAGGCAGATGCGAAGAAATCACCTACATGCTTTTTTCCTTGATCTCCACTATTTACCTCATTTTATTAACCACTAGCCACACTCTTAGGTGCATGGAAATAATAAACATCAAAATACACATTAAATTCTGCCAAAGTGCTTAAGAAAGAATGCATCTTCTTAAAAAGTTTGAACAAACATTACAACCATTGGAACTTGAGGAATTAAGTGAAAGTAGAGGTCTCTTGTGCAAATTTCGTATGCAAAACGACTGATAATAAGACAGCAATAATACAGTAATTACTCCAGTATTTTGCTGGCATACATCAATAGAAGTACTTGACTAAAAACGTTGGTGCATCACCCCACTTTTTCTTTATTTAATAATGAAATTATTTAAACTATATTGAAGGGGTGCAATCTCAATGCTGCGTTATTCAACCCAACATAAAAAAAAAACTGATTCTCCTTTTGTTTATCACTGAACAAATATGGACTAAAAAAGCAATTGGTATACATGCACAAAAGGCTTATGAGGAAAGAAACAAAGAATCAACAAGAAGATCTTTCCTTCTTTGTCACTAAATATAGTTGTCTCCCCCACCAAATTTATCCACAAGTTCAAAGTTTAGAGCACTCTAAAGCCTTTAATTCTTGTTTTTTTTTGAGCTTGCTTTTCTTGTTACTCCTTTTATTACTTCATCTTTGATATCTTTTTTCTATAAAAAGTACAAGAAATACTGCAACCAATGAGGCACCCAGTTCCATTTCATTTCTCACAAAGTATAACCAATCCTACAATCCTCTTTTCCATCTAAGCCTACTTATATTCATAATCAGAAATATTAGCATGCCTTGGTTTTTTTAAAATTGACATATTAGCATGCCTTTTGAAATGCACTGTATACCCTTAATTTGAATGAATATTACCTAAAAACATCACAATCTTCTTCTTTCACGACTGAAATTTTCCACCATAATGAACCCCCAATCCACATCCTAAACATGACGATGGGAACCTTCGGAAGAAAGATTACTAGATGAAGAACTCCCTCAAACTGCTATATGTGATCTTAAAAAATAACTCCTCTAACTAGATGAAAATCTTCAAATTACTCAACAGCAAACCAAGTAACTTACACCATAAATCAAATTAATATTCAAGGTTCCAAAGTCCAAACAGTTCATTAAAATGGAGCAAAATTGAATAATGCATTACACCACACACTTCTTTGCTTCTTCTAGCCTAATTAACCAAATATTATTCAATCTCAAATGCCTATAGCTACAAAATCCGAACGCGCAGCCAACACACACACACATATATAAATATAATCATTTCTAATTTCTCCTTGTTTTTGAGCTTATATCTAAAATCAACGCGAACATTAAGCATTTTATAATTCCTATTACAACAAGTATAATCGATTACAGGCTTTTGAGCTATCAAATTACAACGATTCAGAAAATGACAAAAAAATGTGAAGAGGAAAGCGTACTGATGGAGCGATCGGAGTGTGGAGGAGTTACAAGGACCGGCGGCGAGAAGACGGCGAGCTCGGAGTAGCGACGGAGCTCGGAAAATCAACGGATGACGAAGTCGAGAGAGCGCCATCGATCATTCACAGATCCACCACGCTTTTGCTTTCTTCAACTTCTATATGCTTATTATTATTCCGCTATGAACTTTCTTCCTCTTTTTTTTTTCGCTGAAAACAATATACAAAAGTATAAAAAATATATATCAACCCAATAACTTTTAGTAAATGGCAAAAATGGTCCCTTATGTTCGAGTATAGGTTCAAAATATCGAAATTTTATGCGATTTTATAAGATGTATTTAATTTTATAACACTATTATTACTTTAGTTTATAATTAAATTATTGTGAAATAATGGTAATATGTTGAATTGTTTTTTTATTGTTAATAAAGAAAATTTATATAAGATAAACTTTAATTCGATGTAATAATTTGCAAAATATCGAGATAGTATTCAGGAGATCTCTACTTGCTTAATCAATTCGATTATTTTTATCAATTATTTTATTTTTTTTATTTAAGTTTTTGAAATGAAAATAATGATATTACGATAATAGGGGTGGGCTAGGAAGGGGGGTTGGTGGGCAATGATTCTTTTGGTCTAATTTTGATGCCTATGGGGAATTAATAATTTGGTCCACTTCTTTATTCCAGTTTAACATAAATAAATAAACAAAATGTGAGAGAAGTGATTAAAAGTTCTTAAACAAAAAAATGTATTTAATTGAATGTCTCAATGGCTCTTTCTTATCATGAATGGTGGTTTTGTTTCATGTTTGCAGATTATGTACTAATTTAATGAATTTAATAATTTATTGGGCACCAACTCCTATATTGTGTCCTTTATAAAGTTTTGAAATTTTGAATTATTTTATTCACGCAATTCAACAAATTTAATATTTATAATTTACATGATATAACTAATTTCTTATTTAACTTATATTCGAATCAAACAATTTCATTGTAAATTTAAGAATTTTTCGAGTGTAACTAATGCAAACCCTATATTTCCAAATTAATGTACTAATTTCTTTTTCTCCCATTTATATTTGTTATTCTTATTTATCTTTTTTGAGTTTGCAAAATTTATTTGAGGAATTTGAATGAAAAACAGTAGGTCTGTTTGGGTTCATGATGAGTAAAATATGATAATATTGTGTAAAATGCATATTTATTCATTAGTACAACAGGTAATAATAGTAAATTTTTTAATATTTAGTCAAAGATCCTATAAATTTGTCAAATTCTAATTTTAAAAAATTGAACATTAGGAGCATAGAGAAAATTGATTCATAATAAGCGTGTGATCTTATTATACGTATACATTGAAATATTTTTATGCGTACACATACATAATTGGAGCAATATTAATAAGTTCAGTCGAACTTTTAGAAGCTGCTCTAAATTCATCTCTGATAATATTCTAGTTAGAATCGCGAAACGTGATTTATTGATAGTGACTTAACAAAACCAATTACAACTTTTGCTGTATTTAGAGCAGCTAAAGATCCAAATAATCTTATTGTGTTATCCCCTTTTTGTGTTCCTGCTAAATCTGATAATCCACGAATTGCAATAACTGGATATCCATTTGACAAACATGTCTGCACAAAAAAAATTAACTTATATATACACAAATATTGCAAAAAATATATTTAAATTTAGACTGATTATATATTTTAACATGCTATAATAAGTAACTGTCTTCTTTCCAGTGTTACTTATCTACTTTTTATGAACGGTTGCATGTAGTTAAAGACAATGAAGCTGGTATATTATGAGTTTAACTAAACTCAATATTTTTTATCAGTCATCTAATCATATTTTATTCTGACGATTTATATAACTTAAACGGAAAAGCAAGTTACCATTACTACAGCTGAGCTTTCCATGTCAAGTGATGTGACACCAAAAGTTTTGAAAAGGAATTGTGTGTAAGCTGCATTGTCAATGAAAAAATTTGAAGTAGCTCCCTTCAATCCAACAACTAGTTTTGGCTTTTCTGGTAGACACAATGTTGAATTTGCACATTGATCAAGTTTTATCCCCTGTTAATTTCATCCAAACACATCATAATTACAACAAAATAACCATAAAGAAGTGGTATAAAACATCCCACAAGTGAGATTTGGGAAGGTTCGGTGTACGGAGACCTTATTCTTACTTCCGTGTGGTATAGAGGTTGTTCCTAATAGACCTTCGGTTCAAGAAAATTGTTTTTTCACAACAATGTGAAAACTGTCAAATCTAAATCCTAGATCCGTCTCCACTTGATGGATATAGACTATATAGTTATCTGGTATTTGAACTTAGTGACGAAGACATAAAGATGACTCTCAACTTGATTTCAGCCGATAACTATGACCTTTAACATTAGTATGCACAAATAGACATTTTTAACTTATTTAAAATTAATCGAATAGACACATTTGTCCTACATGACAATTTTGCATTTTACGTGGCGTCCTGCATCCTACGTGTATTATGTCATGTAGGTCGCGTGTGTCTACTTGTTCAACTTTATATAAGTCTAACTGTCTACTTATACACACTCAAAGTTGGAGGATATAGTTGTTCGCTGAAACAAAGTTAAGAGTCATATTATACCTAATCTTTATCAAGGGATTCATCATCTACTATATACATATAATGTAATAACTGACGAAGGGGGTTCGGATCCCACCTATACAAGGAGAGATGATAGATATAATCGAAGATATAATTAAAGTGCGTGCAAATTGACCTGATTCGATGGTACTAATATTACTTACATGCAAATGAGAGGCTAAATGAAGCCAATTGTTGGTTATGTTAAACCAAACTGGTCTTTGAGGCACATTGACTTCCCCTGCAACTGAGTAAAACTGTTCAGTGCTATATCCAACTTTTCCCAACTGATTTTCCCCTCCTTTAGGATCATTATAGCTCTTGAAAGTAAATTGAGCAAAATCATTTGGTTCCATTGTTGCATTTGGTTTCTGTTAAAAAAAAACAAATTTATGTGAGCCAACTATTTGAGTAGACGGAAATTTATGTTACTCAGACTCTTCAGAAGCTATGCATTTTTGGAGGGTCCAAGCAATACAGATAAAAGTACAAAAAAGGTTTATTTACTAAGTTGCTCGAACTCTGCTAACATATGTATGTTAGATCCTTCAAAATTTGTGCACGACATTGGTGTGACAATATTTTTGGAGGGTCTGATAAAAATACAAAAATAAAAGGTTTGTTTGATGTGTTGTTCAAACTCTTCAAAAATATTGACGGATATGTGTTGGATCGTCCAAAAATTAATGCGTTTTTGGAGATTCCGACACTTGTGTGACAGTACTTTTGGAGGATCCAAACAACATAGATAATAAAAATACAAAAAAAGGTTCGTTTACTAGATGTTGCTTGGACTAGGTACTTTTGAAGTATTTGACACGAGTACATTAACAATTTTGAAAAGTCCGAACAAGAATTATTTACCAGCCAATCCCAAAGCCCTGTTTGTGCAAGTTGCCCAGGGATTGTGACATCTCCAATTTGCATAGAACTGTTAGCATTACCAGAGATGCCAAAATGAATTATCCCTTTTATGTCAAACAAGTCCAACATCTGTTGTGTTGCTGCTGCTGCATTCACCTAAGGACACCAATCAATTATTTCATCAATTTTTTTTATAACAACAGTAATAAAATCGAACTCTCACCAACAAAGTGAAAATTTAGATAGTCAACCAACTGAATTATAACTACTTCCTATTTCGGCCCACTATTCAAGATTCGAACCAGATCAAACACTCTCTATCAAAAAAAATTTCATTTCCGAAAAATTGAATTCAAAACAGAATGAAAAAATTTCAACCATCACGTCACGTCCGATCTCTTACTTGTCTCTTATCATCAACAAGAGGACAAGAATAAAAGCACTATTTAAAAAATAAAGGAAAATATCCATTAACTTTTTGAGAGAAGGATTTCAGATCAAAAAAAAACTCACCAATCCAACTCCACATTTCACATAAATGACTTTTTTGCCCTCAACTTTCCCAATTCGAAATCGTCTACCTGCAACAAATTCAGAATCTAGAGTCAGTAAATTCAGAAACAGTCACACTTCACTACACAAAAATACTCGAGTCGAAAATAATGAATTCAGTTAAACCCGACCTGATAAGTCAACAAAAGGGTGTCTAGGATCAGGCCTAAAAACACCAGTTTTAAAGAAAGCTTCTTCTTCTGGTGCATACACTGTGATAAGTCCAAGAAAAGGACCATTTTTATTAACTTTTTTGACAACTCTTAAAGATTCAAATCTTTCAAATGGAATTGCTTGTGCAGAAAATACAAGAAAAGGGATAAATCCCAAAGCCAATATAAGAGTAAATAGAAGGACAACTTGTTTTGCAGCCATTTTTTATTGAACTGCAACAAGTTTTGTCCATAATTTCAGGCTTAACAATGTTGAGTTATATATAATAAAAAATCACATAAGGTTTATCAATTTTCTAATGGAAGTAGGGCCGGAGTCGAGATTTTTTGTATTCATCAGGTAGACTGTCTACATTACAATTCTTGGTTGCGACATGTTTGAATAAATTATTTATATATAATAACTAACTTTTTAAATACACACGTATAATTTAGGTTAAAAGTTATTAAATTTTACCAATACTGTCCCTTTAGGTAGGATATGTAGTTTTTCGGTTGAATAACAAACAGGTGCGGATTTAATGTTTGTTAGCGATTTAGACGAATTTAGTATTTTTTGTTTAAATTATGCGAATTTATAATTAACTCAATTTTTATTATACTTTTGATTTGATGCTATTACAATTTCTTTTACTTAAATTTGATGTTCTGAATTCGAAAATAACAACAAAATAGGGGTAGATATCTTTATTATATTGTATATTATATTATAACATAATATAAACGTTTGAGTTGGTGACCATGAACTCATGAATCACGTACTTTTCTTCGTCCACTATTATTTGTCATAATTTTTATTTTTTAGAGTTAAACAATAAAAATTTTGATTAACATTTTAATATGTATTTTTCTTATTATATTGATATACAAAAAATTGTAATTTATAGTATTTTTTATATAGTTTTTGAATATCTGAATTTTTTATTTAAAATATCCAATTAATCTAATCTAATTTAATTTTGAGAATTAATCAAACTAAGTTTTAAAAAATATAACGTGACAAATAAAAATGAACGGAGAAAATAAAACCTAATTGACATAAAATAAATGTTCACAATAATTCATAGCAAATCTCAATAAGATCTTGTTTTATATTGTTTATTATCCTCCATATATTTCACGTTGATGTCTTCAATAATATAATGAATTTTTAAATATCAATATAAAATTCAAAGTTATCTACTACACTTTTGTTGAATTTAGTAAGGAAAATTGCAGCTTTCGCTTCTATTTTCACGGAATAAAAAAGGTAATTTTACACAAATTCATATTAAAAAGTTAATTACATCTTATTTTAATTTTTTTAAAATTTAAAAAAATCTCTAAAACATATGTATTTTGGATACATCGATATAACTTTCATAACAATGATAAATTCAAATATATTTAGTATAGTTATTATTTAAATACTTTATATTTAGTTTTAATCGCTCACTATAATTAACCAAATTGCTATCTATATGTATTCTCGCATAGTATTAATCGTTACAAGATTAATAAACTAATTAATACCTCTTATAAATGAGCTTGAATTTAAAGCTCGATCCAAATTTCGAATATAGATAACTAGACACTACTCGTAATAATGAGTTACTTATGCTTTCATGAACAAAGTCATTTTAACATAATACAATATAATATGATCTTTTATATATATTTTTATATTTATTGATCACCGATGTATCATGTATAAAACCAAATTTGAAATTTTGGTGAAGTATGCATGACCCACTGTTAGGGCCGTTTGACCATAGATTTCTCAAATAATATATGGCAAAAAATTTGGCAAATGTTTGTTCATACAATTTGTCATTATTTGTCAAATATTTCAAATTTCTAAATATTAGTTTTTTTTTTAGTATTTGGGTCAATCTCATTATTTGGGATCTTTTGAAAATTAAATTTTTACCTCAAACTTTTATCTTTTACAAAAACACTCTCTATAGTAATTGTTTGCGTTGTATTACATAATTTTTTACGTGAACACTAAAATAGTGATGAAATATTTACTGAATATTAAATAATGATTTGATTGTTGATGAAAATAAAGAAAAATTGGCTCAACGTAACAAAGTCATGAGCTTTGTCTACTTCACGATATATGGCATAATGTTTGTTGCACTGACTCTAAATTATCACATTGCTCTAGCGTCATGGAAACTATTTGTTATTGTTTTAACGAATATCCAATTGACTTGTAATACAAACCTATATTTAGTTTTGATAGTTTTTAAAACTTATGGGTATAAATCATATTTTTTTTAAAAGATGAAATATATTTTCCAAATCTTATGGTTAAACACAAGGTGAAATTTCACCCAAATTTTCACTCAAATAATATTTACCTAGAATTTTTGGAAATTTATGGCCAAAAACTAGCTTAGGTTTTTCTTTATTTCATCGATCTCCAGTAGTTTTGATATTATGATAAATGATAGAATCTCAAGTTTCGATAAACATCTGAAATCATTTACCATGCAAGGTACGAATTAAAATATTTTTAAAGCGGTTAATAATTTGTGATGAAACTAATAATTCATGTCAAGTTCACGTGTGTTTTCAATACTTTATTTGAAAAAAAAAAGAACTCCGGTTCGGCCGGTTTACCAAATTAGATTCCCCGGTTCAGTGAAGGGTTTTGTAAAACCCTATAAAGCAAAACTTTGAGAATTGTGAGAGGTGAAACAATGGCGATCTCAACTAGACGAGCATTAGCAGCTTACCGCAACATCTATGGTGCATTACGGGCTACCAATTTCTCTGCAAATCGTTTGATAGGCTCCACTTTGAGTCCAATTCGCTATGAAACTGTTCCCTGTTCGCTGGAGCAGACCACCAATTTTCTGCTTGAAAGTCGGAGGAGTTTTGCTAAAGGAAGGAAACAAATTAGTACTGATTCTGTATCTCTTTCTTCTTAAAATCCTCCAATTTATGTGTATAGATTAATGCATTTAATTTGTTGAAAATGTGTTCACATTTCTAGCATTTAAGGTGTCTGGTTAATGAAGTAGGTTGAGAATCATGAGGTTTCGGATTGAAATTTAGTTTTCACAGAGATGTAAACACTAGGTGATTTCTTCCTATCTGTCTCTGCCACCATGGCCGAGTTATATGGTACTTGTTATTGGTGGGAGGTGGCAAGTATCCATGGAATTAGTCTGAGGTATGCGTAAGCTGGCCCAAATGCCACAATTAATAGCTTAGTAAAGAAGAAGCAAGGTTTCATGATTTTGTATATGAAAAAAGAGTTCAAGTAATTGTATATATACACAATAAGATCATTTATAAGTACTTATAGGAAACTGAAAATAACTATATGATAAGCATTAATCAATAATCTGTTAAAAAGGGGTAATTTAACAAGCAAGGGGTTTCCCTTCCGGCCGAGCTCGCCCGGTGCATGTTACTTCTACTGTGTGGTTTACTATTGCATAGAAGTGGAGGTTTTACCTTGTGAGCACCCAAAGGGTAGTGACTACGGTTCTCCTTGTCATAAAAAAAGAAGGGATAATTGACCTACTATCACATGTTAAACTACACTTTGTGTATATAACTTAAATCCTTTGAAAAATGAGTTTGGCTTGTATACATTACACCAATGGTGTAAAGAATCTTTTAAACTATCAGGCCAATTAAAGAATTTCATGAATAGTGTGATTCGTAATCTTGAAAATTGCCAGAATAGGAAAGGTTACCTGACAGTGTAAAAATTATTTTCAAACCATAGTGGAATTAGATAAACTTATAATATATGTTAGAATACATAACAATTACCCAAATGGTTGGGCACACTTTTAATTTCCATTAATATCATGTGTGAGTTTTCTCTTGTTTAGGTTTGCTGCTATTCATTTGGGATATTGTTATAATTTGTAATGATGGAACCTTTCTATTTTTGGTATAAGTTTGGAGGAAATATGATATCGATTGACGATTGAATGTTCTTTGTAAAAATCATCTCTTTTGAGAGGCAACATGCTTGAAGTTTCTGACCTCTTGCTATCTGTTGTTTGATGAATTTGTAGAGGAGGAATTAGATGGTGATGATTATGGAAGTGTAACCACAGCTGTAAACGTCGGTCCTAACATTAAAGCTACTGCAGTCTCACAGATGGAGGCAGCAATTGATGCATTATCACGAGAATTGACCAAGCTGCGAACTGGAAGAGCATCGGCTGGTACATGATATCAACTTCTGTTGTAATACAATTTACCTTGTTTGCCTTCAATTGGACTCATTCATTTAGCTTCTTGGTTTCACAGGAATGCTTGATCATATCATCGTTGATTCAGGAGGTGTTAAGACGCCTCTTTGCAGGATGGCTGTCATTTCAGTGCTAGACCCAAAAACCTTGTCAGTGAATCCTTATGATCCAGATGTAATTTATACACTTAAACTCATATGCATATACTGTCTGATTTTCGATATTTTTTACATTTGTATTCATTTTACTTGATTAATGGAACATTTCTTTATATTTATTCTGAGTGCAAAAAAATTGAAACTGAAGTGTACTTTTGATAAATATGCACCATGATCGACTGTGATTGTCTTTTGCAGTCCCTCAAAGAGTTGGAGAAAGCCATTATTTCATCTCCATTGGGGTTAAATCCTCAATCCGACAACCAGAGATTAATTGTACCAATACCTCCGTAAGTATCCATTCGAAAGAGTAAAATAGTCTCTTCTTGTTTTTGGATCCATGATCCATCTATTAGTCAGGTGACTGTCAAAAATAGAAGCAAAAACTTAATTTTGATCTCGACTTGATAGTATACTATAACTTTCATGTTGCCATTATTTACATGAAGAATGGCTTGAAGTACATTGTGTTGATGTAGAAAAAACATCATTATAACACTTCTTCAAAATAATAATTCTCCCCAGGGATATAACTACTTCAGGCGATTAACTGTTATGCTACTTTGCTATTTGCATAAGCAACATTTTTGAGATATGCAATGTGCAGAAATTACTTTATGTCCTTTAAGATTTTCAGTGCTTTTTGACTCACTCTTTTTTCTTTTCCTGGCAATCCGTGCAACAAGCAGGTTGACTAAGGAGCATGTGCAGGTGATCCTTGTCAATTTCTGTTTATTTTAAATGTTTCTGGTGCTGATACTGTCATCCTATTTACTAGGCTGTGTGCAAAGTGGTTGCGAAATCATCTGAAGACGTTAAGCAAAGTATAAGACGAGCACGCCAGAAGGTACACCGTTGACCAAACACCTTTTTGTACATCTCCTTTTCCCCTTTTTACATCCCTAAACAAGGTTAAAAGCAAAATAAAGGAGCCCTAACAGATGAGATTAGTGTAGTAGTTGCACATATATTTTATAAAACTTGCTCATTGTGACTGACCAGAAAGATGGTTCTAGTCAGCTCAAGCTCATTAAAAGCTGGGAGAGAGTCAGACCCTAGCTATTCATGATTTGTGCTGTATTCTGTGCAGCCCTAAATGTGAGTCGTTTGTTCAAATGCTGCTCTACAGTATACTCTAGACAATTGCATATGGCTACTACTGAAGTCCTGGATGACGACCACTAAACTCTCTTAAGAATTCAGTTAAGTAGTACTCTTGAAATTGAGGGACATGTTGTGCACTTTCTACTTTACGTCTTTTTAACTTCCAAGAGCATAAAAGGTCCAAATCTGTATTGGTGATTCATGTAGCTTACTTCAACTCAACTTGTTTTTGATAGAGGTGTAACAGTACTAGTAGCTGTTGTCGTTGTCTTTGTAGAGCAACTAAATTGATATGTAATTAAGGAGCCAAAAATCGAATTTCTCTTACTAATCCTAAAAAAAGGGAACCATTATTGATTAGTGATAAGGAGCCAACGAGCTGAAGAAAAGCTTAGGCATGATGGTTGTGTGTCTGCAATATCAAAATGAAGCTGGTGGTATGTTGGACTTGGTTGTTGCTGGGTAACAAAGACCTGACTTTCTGTTTTAGGCATGTTAATGTGATTTGGGTGCGGAGAGCTTGAAAAGTAAATGGCTACTAACTGTAGTGCTTTAGAGGGGTTATATTTTGTCGTCCTGTAGTTGAATTCTGGTAGTTTCTGGTTGCAACAATGTCTAGGGAAAGGTGCTTTAGAGAATATTCTTGTAAAAGATAAGGTTTAGTGGCCAAACTACAGGAACAAAAGAGAAGGAATATTGGCATTGCGGGAGGTTTTAACATTCTAGTTCCTTTTTAGTTAGAGAAGTGAAGGAGGATAACAAAAATATCTAAGAGAGAAAACGTGAGAAGTTCCAACTTTGGAGATGCTAAATGAATTATCACTTAGTTCATTAACCTTCAACCCAGTTTGGCCACCACCAAGAGGTTACTGTAGTTTTCAGTATGCTGTCCTCTATTAACAAATTAATGGAGCTCTTCCAGTAGTTTCTTTTTTGGAGTTGAGGGAAACATCTTTGTTCAAAAGTTGTGGTGTGTTATGCTTATATGATGTCCACGATACTCCTCGCATGACTTGGACTGTACTGAAGATGTGGTCAATTACCTTTTTTGTCACCTATCTTTATGAGGTCGAACGTTTATATACCATTTTCTCCATGCTAGACAGCAGCATGACCAGTATTGCTCCTAGATTCATTGGTGAACTCAATCCCCACCTCCCAAATAAACGGAAGTAAAGAATGGGATAAATAATGTTGAGCTGATGAAAACAGTCATATGCATGTAGATTTTGCTTGGATATAACCGAAGAATTTATGTGAAGTACATGTCTTCATGTCGATACTACAAGATGTTAATTCCCTTTTTGTCAGGCTTTGGACACGATAAAGAAATCTGTGCCCAAGAAGAAAGACAAAGACAAGTCAGCTTCAGCTTTCTCAGAAGACGATGCAAAAAGACTGGAGAAGGAAGTACGTTATATTTACTTGTTTGCTGAAACATTCGCTATGTGCTGTATAATTTATATTCTATTCTCTACTGCCCTCTTTCATTTGGTTGTGTTTGTTCTTTCAGATTGATGACTTGACAAAAAAGTTTATTAAGTCAGCAGAAGATATGTGCAAGTCAAAGGACAAAGAAATAACTAGCAGTTGAAGAAACTAGTTTTAGTTTCATCGGAGGCTCACGCAAAGGTTCAATTTTTTGGCTAAAGCTATAGAGGGAATTATTTACTCTCCAGAATTCTTGTACTCGAAGTCGGAAAAAGATAACAAGACATGTTACAACTTACAAGTGATCATGCTGATACTTGAAAGGAAAGATATTGTACTTCATATAACCTATGCTGTTGGTTTTTAGCTTTTCATGTTCAGGATCATATATCATTTCATTTTGTGACAAGGGCTGAGATCATGTAACTTTTTTTTATATATAAATCAAACAACTATTTGTTCTCTTTCTCTTCTACAAGAATCATTATATACAACCAAAGTATAACACTATCTGCAAAAATGATAAACTCTCGATATTACAGACTCATACATGTCTACATTACTGCAAAATTATCACTACCAGGATCAATTATCTGGTAGCTGCACAACAAAAGTTATGTCGCGAAAACCATGATTGTGAAACTCAAAAAAAAAAAGGTTGGTTTAGACCAGCAATACCCTACATAATTCATGTCACAGCAGATAGAAGTATAACATGAAAAAATTTCAATTAACTAGCTCTGATAATGCACAAACCACAACTTGCTTCAGTTTGGAGTACAAGGTTCAATCTTTTCGACATGAACATTGCCATCATAGTCAATTTTGTAGGAGGTGTCAAGGCCTTCCAAAATAAGGTGGTAAACAATATCATCAGAAAAATGAACTTCCTCTTGACTGTCGTCATCTTCAAGCGTTGCATTATTCATGCTGCTATTTTCAGTCTTATGAGGTCGAATCCTCTGAGATACTGATCGTATATCCCATGACAGCACTTGATGAATCAATTTTTGAAACTCAGTAGGAGATGTATAAAGTAATATCTCGGTTTTCTTCTTCTTTTGTAATTTCCTTGACCAACAATGGCTCAGAGAGGCAGAGAAGTCGTGAGAGAAGTTAACAGATGTTATCGCTAACATATTGTCCGCCTTTACCCAATCGGGGACCATTGCACCAGGGATGCTATCACAGTATGGAAGATATGGCTTGATGTCAAGGACGGGAGTTCCATCAACTAAATCAACACCAGAAATGAAAACTTTATTTCCATCCACAATATCAACCTTTGCAACAGTGAGGCCTATAGGGCATGGGCGATGAGGAGATCTTGTTGCAAAGACCCCCATCCTTTCTCCTTTCAGCCTTGGTACTCTTACCTTTGCCTTGAACTTAGACCGCGATGGATGTTTCCATAACTTGTCAAGATCCGTATTTAGATGAAAGATGTAAATTATCCAACAATGTGAATAGCCTTCAAGACCTTCAAGAGATGCAGGTGGAACTCGAGTTGGATCAAATACTAGACATGCTTTAGCAAGTGGTACAACCAAAGGTTGCCTCGGAGTCCCATTCCTAATCACAATTATTAGTACCACAGCATATTATTTACATTACCATCCATATCAACAAGCCATACAAGAAAACACAACGTTAAAAAAGAAAAAGGTACCTCGTGGAGAAACATGACCGAGTGATTGCAATAGGTGCCAAAGGATATGAATTATTAAAATCATTTGAGTTGGCAACTTTCCTCAATGCCTGTTGAGCTCTAATGCGGCCTTGCCTCTCAGCACCACAGTTTTGCAATGCAGCCTTCAAAGATCTTTCCAACTCTCGGATTTTCTCCTCATCAGCTCTTGTCTTTCTTCTCCAAAACACTACACCTATAGTTGCTGCTGATGCAGAAAGAGCAGCAAGTGCTATGAAGATTGTAAGCAATTTGGTTGCCGCCATGAAAAAAATAACGACCTAGAACGAAAGACAAGCATAGATATTGATGACTTTCCTCATTTGAGAATTTATAGATAAAATAGAGTTACAAGTTTATTGAATTTTACAGGAACTTTTGGCCAAAAACCTCCCTTAAACTAAATCCAGCAGTATTTGCGACATCCTTTTTCTCAACAGCATACACGAAAACGCGTGACTTCCCCCCCTCAATCTCTCAATTCTATCCTCCCATCCGATCATCCTACACCTTCATCGCAACTAAGCCTTCGAAAAACAACACTTTTTTTTTCATCGTAAACTTTTAATCTGGACCAAAGTTAAACAAAGAAGACATTAAAGCAAGTTATTCTCCTAAAACATAACACATGACTTCCCCCTAAATCTCACATTCAAAGTACTCCTTAGAGCTGTGTTGCTCGGACTTTTCAAAAATGTGTTGTATCTTCCAAATTAGTATTTGGAGGATCTAACACGAGTGCAACAACATTTTGGAGAGTCCGAGCAACACATTGTCTCATAATTGATTTATCATGGAAACAACTCAACAGTGAATTCAATTTCTTTCAGGCATTTTAACAAACAGGTAAGGGGCATCTCAATACAAACCAATTATAACACTTCTAAACAATGAGAGAAATTAACTTTTACCTTTGTTTCATGTAGCGCAGCTACAGCATAGAAAGACAAATTGTGTCAAAACTCAAAAGCATAGCTCTTTCCAGTTTTAATGGCGTAGACAGAGTTGAGAGTGAAAGAAAAGTTCAGTTTTTTTTTTTTTGAAGTTTTGTGAAGGAGACGAAACAGGGGAGTTTGGAGGGAAAGTCACGTGCTTGACACGTGTTTTTAGTTGACCAAATGGAAGGATGATTGTTTGATTCACCAACTAAATTATCTCGGGTTATAGTCGTGAGATTAGAATTCTTAGATTAATATATGAAAAAATTACATAAATATACAATTTATTTTATCATATTTTCTAAATTTTTCTATCATTTGAAAAAAATTTACGAAAGTCCCTACTCTATTCTATTCTCTGGTACATCACATGATGTATTTGGACGAATACATCATTATACGTGACGTATCAAGACGTAATACATCACTTTACACGATATATCGATCAGATACAACAGATGTACAAGATGCATCGTGACATTGAGTGTTGTGTCATATAGGAATATTGAGCAATGTATTCAAAACTGAGACGCGATATAGGAATGTTGAGCAATGTATTCAAAACTGAGACGCGATGTATCTGGATCCAACAAAAATTTAAGGTATGTTTGTAATTTGAAAAAGAAAAGTATATAATATAATTTACTCTATTAGAGTACATAACACTCTCTCAGATTCTTCTACTTGTAAGATTACACGGGATATGTTGTTGCTGCGTCAGATTAAGTATATATTTATGATGATTCTTAGATTCTACAAACAGTCTGCTTAAACAATGAATAAATGACACTTGATGAAATAATAGATAGCAAAATAGCTGATAAAATCAGCTCATCAAGTTCTTTCAATTAAAACTTTTGCGTCTTTACAATTCTGTAAACATACAAATGTGATTTGTGTAAACAGTTGTGAGCTTCATCCAAGGATAACAAGTGTAGTGAAAATCTCTACTAGAGAGAGTAAAGCTGTAAAATTGAGTGGTGTTTGATAAGAAGTTCTTTTTAGGAGCATCCAACTGTTTCTGGAACCCCGTTCGATCTGCAAAGAATGTGTAGTCAAAACAACAAAAAGACCAGAATCACCGGTTCTGGAGAGCTTCAATCGCCTTTTTCCACTGTTGTGCTCGGTTTTTGGCATCCTCGAATGACATAACTTTCTTTGGCTGTAATGATCACAAGATGAATGCACACAGATAGCGGAAACGAGTTAAACCAAAGTAACAAAAACTTGACTAACAATGTTATATGCAGGGAAAGCAAAGGGACTTAACTGTACAAATCTTGAACTGTGAAGGGCTTGTGACTTGAATGCTAAGATCGTTAGGATTGTCGGACCATATAATGTTCCCTTTGATCACCAACTTTGAGGGATCTACATAAATCAACTTTGGTTTATTTGTTAGGATTAGCTGAACTTTCTTGCTTGTGAGTTTCTGCAACTTTTTCACCATCGAGATCATGAGCACGGATTCACCAGGATCTAAAAATTGCTTCCTATTGATGTCCATCAAGAAACAAGTCAAGATAAAGTAGTTATCATTAGGGAAGAGAGAAAGAGAGAATTTGATCCATATGGAATTATACAAATATGACAGCATCCGAAATATACTGGAGTGTTTTTCATTATTCAGGTTTGCAGAAGTTCATGAGCCTACCATTTTGAGTCAAAGGAGTCGATTGATGCGAGCCTGGTGATACTGCTACCAGCTTCAGAAACTGATGCAGCAGCACCGTTACCATCGTTAGGTCTAACTGAACCATCTCCAATGTGTGATGGATTCCATGAAGGATCTTGCTCATCACCACTGCTATGAGTTGACGGGGCCTGAATGATTCATAACTAGAACTGTTTAACGGGAAAAGAACTATCTGTTGGGGCAAGTAAGACCTAAAACATAAAGCAAAATGAATGACATACTTTTGGCTCCATGGCAAGCCTTGGAGGGGTCTGCAACCTCAAATTCTCCCAATCGATCCCACTAAAGAAAGGATGATTTTTCAAGGAAGCATAACCATCAGGTCCAGCACCAGGTCTTCTGCTAGGATCAACATCCTGAGTTTTTTTTTGCGCTCAAGTCAATCAGCAGAACAGATAACACTAATAGGAAGATATATCTAACATACTAACATACATACTCCATTATTTTCATGGATTATTGATTACTGTCCGTCCTTCTCAAACGTGCTTTTATATGGCTTTACTTGAGTCAAGCATCTATCGGAAACAACCTATCTACCTTACCTTCACAAAGTAGGGTTAAGGTCTGCGTAACACCACCCTCCCCAGACTCTAATTGTAGGATTACACTGAGTATGTTGTTGTTTGTTGTAGTAAATGTAGTGTTTGGGCCAGCTAGCGTGCACCTAGACTAATTCCACCCTCCATCCACCATAGCTTAGACAGATGAAACAAAACACGTGGTGTCTTTGCTCAACTGAGAATTGAATCCAAGACTTCATGGTTCTCAACCTATTTCATTGATCACAAGGTCACACCCTTGCGTTCTCCAACCTAAAGTTCTATAACCTGAAACTTCATAGGAACTAGTGAAAGACAACGTAGCATGTTGCTCACATTAGCACAAAAGTCCCGCAATATACCAGCGACTTTCTTTTCCAGTACTGGATAATAATTAATAGCTGCAAGTAACGAAAAATTATAACCAGCAAAACTGCACTTGCAAGCCAGCACATGGAGGTCAAAGTTTCTGGCTTTATATTTTGAAATTTGAATGTTTTAAAACTATATACTACATCCTATTAGAAAGAACTAAGTTGTCGAAGTCTCGAAGATAGTGCTAGACTACTGTTGAAAAATTCATCCTCTCTATGTAAGAAGAAGTTGAAAAATATGAAAGGTCTTTGTCATGTAAGCATTGCAACTTTGGTGGTATTTCAACACCCAGAATATTTTGTAATGATATTACATAGTATGTAACTCTCTAGACTGCATGACGGTCATGTTGTACAGTACAGACAAAACAAGATACTACTTCAGAAGCGAAAGTTACATTTTTCACATGCACTTTTTTTACTTTATTCATAATAGGATAGGTATCGATTGCAGATTATAAAATAGGTATAAAATTGTAGGATATTCCCTGTTTCATTCACAAAAGATAAAGGTCAATAGACAAAGATATGGTCCACGACTGAGAAAAAATTAGCTACAACTTTAGATCAGGAATATTATAATTCCAAAAACAAAGCTGGTCAAACCTCACTTCAAGGAGGTGTGTTGTTTAAAGTAGAGACCACACTGTTTAGAGATGAAAGTTCAGTCAAATGGAGAAGTGTAAACATAAAAGGAAAAAAAGCTAGCATAATAGGGGAAGAAGAAAGAGGAACCATAGGATGGAAGTGAATATTAAATACGAAATGATAGCGTACCAGCAGCTGATCAATAATATCTCTGGCTTCATTTGAAAAATAATTTGGGAATCTAATATCTCTGGCAATGATTCTCTGGAAGATGAGCCATTCACTGGCATCTTTAAACGGAGAAGTTCCTGAAAGCATTTGATACAATGTGCAGCCAAGTGCCCAAAGATCATTTCTGGTGGGACATATCCAAAATGAATAGTGATGTTAGACAAATACGATTCATAATAAAGAAATACGCTAATATGAACAAGCTGTAAAAATTTAAAAGGAGCAATCATGCAGACATGGACCTACAACATATGTCCTAATAAAACACAAAGAAGAAAAAAAATATGGTTTTTCCAAAGATAGAGTTTTATACCCAAAAGTCGCAGGAGAAGAATTTAAAACTTCAGGAGGGACATAAGCGGCTGTTCCCACAAAAGTACAGGCTTTGTCATCTGAATAAAAAGAACAACCAATGATTCAATAATGATCAAGACGACAATATACTCTCATCAGGTTAATGTGAATCCAATTTCGAGGAGAGTGTCATCGTAGAAAGCAACATTTACCTGATGCAGCATTTGGAAGGACTGTTATTCTGCTATCCTGCATTGGCTTTACACTGCCAAAGTCTGCAATTTTAATATGTCCATCTGAAGTAAGAAGCAGGTTCTCTGGCTGCCAATAAGCGAACTGTCAGAATCCCCCCGCCATATATTATTCACGTAACAGTCCACTTTGTGAAATACCTTAATGTCTCGATGAATCAATCCCATACTATGTATATATTCAAGAGCGTCTACAACTTCAGCTGCATAAAAGCGTGCCTCATCCTCAGACAAACGGCCTTTCTGCACTCACAAAGTTAAAACTACATTGTTCATGATCCTCTCTTGGTAGCCAATCAAACAAGAATATTAGCACATCATATATGTAGTCACAAACTTTAGAGAAAGGAAATATTTTGAAGAAAGGACGGGAACATTTTCAATAAGTTCATGAAAAATACCAATGTTTTGACTGGAAAAAGCAGAATATACAGGGAACCTTTGAGAAGATGTTCATTCTTTTCGGAAGTTGGAAAAAATAACAGAGCTACAGACACCTTATAGAACATCAAGGTATGGCTACATTTCAGCCTATGGAATTCAACCATTTAGCTTTCATTCAAATAAGTACAATATCCATATTCTGCAAAAGGTTCACGGGTTGACAGGAACTTCCATTTTTCTTATTGCATCGGGTTCTACTTGGACACTTCATATAACAACAACAAGAGTACATGCATCAAGGTTCTTCATTTACTTACCCTTGTTATTTGATCAAAAAGCTCTCCACCTTCACAAGACTCAAGCGCCATGTCTTCATAATACAGACAAATACAATTAAATTAGACAAACCGAAGATCAACAAGAGTGCATGCAAAATGGGGAGACACTAAATGAAGAATAAATAAAATACTCACACAGTGAAAAAGTGTCTTGAAAGGTGAAAAATAGTCGGACAACACCGGGATGATCTAACTGATCAAGTACGATACGCTCTAGTTTCACATAAGCAGTCTTATTTTCCTTAGTGATGAACTTCTTGTCCATGATCTTCAAGGCATAAACATTTGCAGTATCTTTCTTTTTCGCTCTGACAACCTGATAAAACATAGAGGGCAAATAACTTAAATGCTAAAACTTTAATTTGACATGTCGATAATTAAGCATTAACACCACAATTTGAGTTCATGTACTTTAATTATATCCATAATCTATTCTAAAGAAAAAGTGAGAAGATGAAAAGGGATATACAACACATCTCAGAAGATTCTTGTTAGTTACTAGTACAGGCTAATAAGCCAGAAACTCAATCACACATTTGTCTATGACAACCCCTGAAATGGAGCACTACACTAGGGGTGTGATTTCTTCTTCTTCTCCTTCTCCTTCTCCTTCTTTTTGACAAATCAGATATATTCCATAAACAACACAACAAGAAAGTGTCCAAAAATATGTTGCACAAAAGTTGTGGTTCAACCAAAATTATCTATTAGATCACACAAACTACCAACACAAATGAGAATTTTCTCTTTACACTAAAAGCAAATGAAACAAGAATGATATTTTTACATCCCTAACATCATTAATGCCATAAAGCATAGTTTTTATGAGTATAAATCTCTTCAAATGAACAGCTTCTTACCAGAGAAAATCAGACAAACTTCAAAGATAAACCCTCAAAAAAAAATCTCAGTGGACAGTAAAAAACCATCAAAAGGGAAGATATGTGGAATTCAGTAAAAAATGACAACAGAGATAAACCAGTGACCAAGCCCTTCCATACTAAACAAAAAGGCCAACAAGAAGAATATAGAAATGCTAACAAGTTAAAATTTTCACAGTTAAGCAGAAACTTTTAAGCAATAGAAACCAAATATAGAAATGCTACCAAGTTGAAATTTTTAAAAAATGGACATACAAAGATAAGGAACAAAAGGGGAAAAAAAGTGACCTTGGAATAAGAACCAACTCCATAGATCTTCCCCAATTCAAAATCTTGAATTGTAAAATTCTCTTGTGGTGCCCTAAATGCAAAGCTCTTAGATCTCTGAGTATTAGCTGAATTGTTCTGAATCTTTAGCTTTGCATCAAATTCTTGCTCCATATCACCTTCTCCCCCTACCAATGCCAACATTTCACCCTCAAACAAGAAAAAAACCTAATTTTTCAGCACCCCCACAAACCCCTTTCAAACAATACACTTATATTCTTCCTATATCTTCAAAAAGATTGGATTTTTTTCACAACAAACTATGAAAGGAGTGAAAGCAACCCCATTGAACAACAGCAGAAACATAAAGAACCCATTAAACATCAGCTCATATCCTCTTTATATATTCTCTCTTTCTTTCTTTTTCTTTGTTCTGATAAAGCAATTCCATATGTCAAAGACACCCAAAAGCAAATGATTCCTTATACATGCAAAAAAAAAAAAAACTAAAATTAGAAAAGGAGAGACACCATTATGTATATATTTTTATAAATATGTATAAAGGTGAGAGCTTTAAGTTTCTTTCTCCCCTTTTCTCTAAACCCTAGAAAGCTAAGGTGATAATAATTAAGATTTCAATAAGAAAAGATGAATGAATAACACAATATGTTTATTTGGGGATTGAAGAGAAGAAGTGCACATGAAAATGAATGATGGATATCATTTCATTTCATTACAAAATCCAATTCTTGATAGAAAAAATTCCTTTTTTTTTTCTCTTTCTGTGTGTACATAAGTACATAGAACACCCCCTTTTCTTTTTTTTGTATAAAAAAATGATTTTTTTATTGTATAGGACCAAAAATGTAGGGTAAGGGGAGAGGATGATGTTGGTTCCTATGATTGGGAGGCCTTCAAAAATGGCATCAGTAGTAGTTAGTTACATTGTATGCTGCCATTGGCATTGGTTTTACCAGTTACTCTGAATGTTTATGGGTTTTTTTTGTTTGGATTTTTACAATCTTGACACCTTTGTTTGTATGTGCAAGTACAAAATCCCTTCTTGGAAGATCAGAAAGTTGTAGTCGATAGCTCGAATGTGACGTTGTGGATGAAGTTGATTTTTTCGAGGTTTTAAATATAAAAAGAATTTTTGATAATGCTATTTCTGAATTGGATCCTATGCCATATAAATACGAATCGATTAATTTTAATGCAAGTATCAGACACCTAATAGAGAAAGTTGTTGTCTTTGAATAGGCCACTGTTATTAGATAAATAGGTAGAATAATGTTTGATATTAAATTTTAGTATAATGTTTGATTGCAAATTTCACTTTTACACAATTAATATTGGTAATTATTAAATCAATATTTGTTATTATTTGTTAATATTAGCATTCACTATAATAAAAGAGGTATTTAGTTATAATTTTTAAAATATGTAAAGATAATTGAATCACTGAAATATTTGATAACCTTATTGTAGCCAAATAATTATCATTATACCCTTTAGTTGTTGTAATAATTATCAATCTTTGACTATCTGTTTTTCAATCAAATGACCCCTAAAAATTATGAAAATAAAGAAATTTTATTTATTTTTATTATAAATTTGAACTTTAAGCTTTGATAATAATAAAAAAAATGAACTTTTTATAATGAAAATCTAAATTAATCGAAACCTAAAAATTAAGGAATAGATGTAGATTGAAAAGGAAAAAATTAGGATGTATTCAATGTTTGGGTTCAATACTATTATTAGGGGGAAAAGTCACTTAAATGAGATCAATAAACTTTGGAAAATGAGGCAAATACATTTTAAAATATATTTTATAATATAAAATATTTGGTCAGAGTCAAAAAGCCAAATTAAAGTTCTTGTGGCATGTCATTTCATTTTTATTGAAGTTATTAATTAACTAGTGGTATTTTCTTTTTCCCCTTGGAGAGAGATGAACCCTTAAATAGGAAAAGAAAATTAGAAGAAAAAAAACACATTTTGCTTGTGTGATAGAACATTACATGTTACATTATTTATGAAAAATCAAGAGTATAGTCATAAGTCATAAATATGTACATTTATTTATGAGAATTGAGATTAATAGCGATCGTGATGGAATGATTCAAAAATATGTATATTGTTTTCACAAATGAACCTTATAATATGTAAATTTAAATTTAATCGCATATTGATATAAATTTTGAATATTAAGTAGGAAAGTAAAAAAAGAATTGTCAATAATGTGAAGTTTTAATGCAAACACTATAGACTTAATTATATGACTATTTGGATATTTTTCTTTTAAAAAGGTACAAACATGACATTGTATTTTAACCATATCATGTTTCATTAGGCTTAACTATTGAGTACTACTTATGCCTAAAATTAAGTTAGTTTCTCATTCTTATCATATGAATCCTTCAATATATTAATTTTGTGGATATTTACATACATCTATGAATTGATTACTTGATACATTTTTTTTTTTGCTTTAATCATATAAAAAGTATGTTCCGATTTAGATTAATAGACTCTAGTAAAGACACTTACTATTAAAAGGTTATATATTTTTAAATCTTGAACACATTGATGCATCACTAAAAAAGTAAATTTCTAACTGAAGTGATCATTTAAATATTAATTTTTTTTTGACAAAAGTTCAGTCGATATGTATATTCAGTAAGTCAATTTATGATGAGTTTCATTCAAAATATGCATTTTCTATGAGGTGTTATATTTTCTAATAGTAATTATTATTAGGATAAAGAAATTTCAATCATTCCTCCGCACTCTTTTAATATCCCATTTTTTATTCTCTTTGATTTCTTGGTGGATCATTCATTGGTAGTAGACATAAAATTATTTTTAATTATTTGAGGCATTTTGTCTTGAGAGATGAAATAGACCTCTTCATGTTCCTAGACAAATTCACCACCCTTAAATTTGAGTGCTTCCCTTCGAATGGGGTCGATCAGATAAATCGATCAGATAAATCGATCAGATAAATCTTGAGTATACAAAAATTCTTAATAGGAAGCGTTTTTTTCTCTCGAATGGAGTCTTAAGAGGTGTGAATTTAGAATAGTCGAACTTTAATGTGAGTATCGAATAAATCAAAAATAAAAGTTATGTCTTATAACGTCCTTTACGATCCTTTCCCATTTCATTGTGGATTTATCAAAGTTTGGTATCATGTATGTCCTCTTGAAATATATTTGATATGCATAAAATATTAATTAAAATTTGATAACTTAAAAATGCTCGAATCCGTAATCTATAAGCAAACATGTACATGTACCTAAAAGAAATATTACGAAATAAATTAACTAATAAAATATTATCATATAAATCAGAATGAAGGAGTACTCTACTACTCTTAAATCGATCAAATATTTTCACATAAACTAAAACAGAATAATATTAATAATAATTAATTTGAAATAAGAAGTAAAATCAAACTAACCAATATAGTCCAAAGAAAAGATAAAACAAAAGAGAAATGGACCTAACAAAGCCCAAAAGGTCCAAACAAAGTATGGATACTCATCAAACTTTAGATTTGATATAGTATATACCCTTATACATCCATATACATCATAAATAATTCAACGCAGATTCAAAATTTAAATTTCATAAACTTGAAATATCACTAAATTACTACAATTTGAGTTACATATATACTAAGTTCTAAGTTTGTTTTCGTATGATTTACCGTCACTAATGTGCATGGTTCTATCGTTTTCTCAATAAACATTTGTATACATATAAATTCAACCCCTTATACTATTGTCGTTCATCTTTTCCTCGAGATCGTAGAGTCAGGCTTCCCGTTTATCTATAACGAAGAAAATGCCTATATCACGAATCATAACGTACGCCTTCACTTTGAAAATTGACTTTTTTGCTCGATTTATAGCTGATCAACTGAAATCAAATTGACTCTGTAAATTATATCGTAGATCCCATAGACCCAAAGGATGCAATTATGTCAAAATGTGCTGTCAAAAAGGGACTATAGGTCCCATTTGTATACACATAGAGCCTACATATTTTCTCTTCCCACATTCCCTATGCTTCTTTAATATATTCCCTCAATCAACTCACATGCACAATAACGTGATTGTGAAACATTAATAAACTTTTAGATATCATAAAAAACCAAAATTCACGTTCACGTCTCGATTATTTCACTAGATATTTATTGTCGTTCATTAAAACGATCGTTACCTAACTTTTTTCAATCATAGTAGTAGTGCTCACTTGATATTTGTTGTCATTTCAGTGTTCAGTATCCTTATTGGTGCTTAACTATTTCGATTTCGCTCAACATAGACTCCATTCGAGAAAAAGCACTACGTACTAAGAATTTGTCGATATTCAAAGCTAAAAAATGTATGTATTTTGTTTATATAGTGGAATTTGAATTCTAATTTTCTAGGGGTGCATGTAATGGGCCAATTAGTAGCAAGATTTCATTTGAATTCGATCATAACGTCAACTTGTTTCGATGATTCGTTTTTTTCCTGTTGGTTAAGGTATATAACATGTATCGAAATATTATTTAATCGCGTGACTTTAAATATGTCATGTGGAAAGTTAAAAAGAATTATCAAAACCTTTGTACAAATCAAATTTTCCTTCTTTTTCAATACGGTTGTTAAACACAAGTATGATCAAATATTTCTGGCTTGATGATAGTTATTCAACTACAAACACATGAATTCGCTATATCAATAGTTTGACGTGAAGTTGCCTCACGCTTCACAAAGTGTGGTATCAATCGGTTAAGGAGCTTATAGTTTTCTTATTATACAAGCAAACGAAATTCACTACAAATAATTCTATCGATTTGAAGTTATTCCAATACAATAGAGACACATCACAAAGTATGATATCTAACGATTAAGGAGATTACGTTATATTATACAAGGACAAGAATCATTACCAATAATTCGGCTTGAAGTCATCCCAATACAAAAGAGACACTTCAACTGTGATATCTAACCATTAAAAGATATTATAATTACCTAATATCACCACATGAATTCTCTACCAATAATTCGAACTATCCCAATACGAGAGAAACACATCACAAAGTATGATATCTAACGATTAAAGAGGTTATAGTTATCTTATACAAGCACATAGAATTCACAACCAATAATTCGGCCTGAAGTTACCCCAATACAAGAGATGGAGACACGTCACAAAGTATGATGTTTAACGATTAATGAGCTTATAACTATCTTTCGAATATAAGCACATAGAATTCACTACCAATAATTCGACCTGAAGTTACCTCAATACAAGAGATAGACACATCACAAAGTACGATGTCTAACGATTAAGGAGCTTATATCTATCTTTTTTATACAATCACATAGCTTTCACTATCAATAATTCGATTCGAAGTTATCCCAATACAAGAGAGACACATCACAAGTTGTTGAAGAAAAACTGTATATCCTTGCATTGAGATCATATGATGTCATAAATATATGTTGGTGAAAAGTATTATCTTGAAATCTGATGGGACAACAAAAGAAGTATATCAACTTATGTATCTAAACTAATGTACATTTGACATACAAAAGTTGTAAAAGTCCTCCCAAAGCAAAATTCACAACAGGAGGTAAACAAAAGCTTGATCAAAATCACAAAAACCAAAATTATACCAACAGCAAAAAACACTAACTTCAACTATGTTGCTAGAACATTTGTTCCCTGCTATACATCCCACCCGTCGTTTCGATGGTGAAATTCTGATTTTCTACTTGATATACTTCCATACATTTCTGAGAACTTTTGGAGGCAACTGCTTCTGAGTCCATAGTGAGTCTGTGTATTCCGGCTAATTGCAACGCCAGAAAACTTTGAAGTATCGATTGCCCATGCTGGTTTTACGTATTCAACTGTACTAGAAGAGCTCGCGTTTGCATACAAGTAGTTTAGCAACACATCCTCACAGTTGAAAAGCTTGTCCACCACTGCCCTTCCTGCTGCAGCTTCATTGCTCCAGTACTTTTCGAAAGCCATTTTGCTGTCCATGAAGGCAGCTCCTGTAAGAATCATGTTGTATCCATTGTGCTCGCGAGCATGATTCTCAGCTCTATATTTCAATGGGTTTCCATCTGCAAGCCGGGGGTAAAACCCAACAATGCGTTCAGGGTACTCACGCCATACCTTAAATCCCCGTTCAACATCATCACAAGGCATCATAATGTCATCATCAAGTTCAAGAACTGCTCGTGTCTTTATCAAAGGATCTGCTTTGAATCGATTGTTTAGTGAGTTCTGTTTCTCTACTCTTATCCTCACTGGCACTGCTGAATCGAGCTCACTCAGCTCTGGAGGTTGGCCTTTATTCCACACTACAACGATCTCACGTACTGAAGAACACCTTGAGTAATGCTTGACGTACATTTTCAAGTTCCAGAGCCGAGCATCGTAGGTCATTGTTAATAAAGTGAACTGAGAGTACTGACCATTTAACGGGTAAGCTTCCTCTGCGCCGCTGCCTCCATAGATGTATTTAACTCCAGTGCACATTAACACCACAGTGACTATAAAGATTACAGCAAGAACCAATCCTCCACTGCATGTTTTAGGCTTTATTCTGGCACGGAGAGACGAGCTTGCTCTGTTCAACCGACTACAAAATAGCCTCATTCTATTAGATAACAAGCTTGATCTTTCCCAATCGAACGAAGCGTCACTCCTCTTTCCAACATTGTGAGGGCACCAACTTAAGGGAACTAATCCTTTCACTGCTCCTAGTAGCATACCAAACACTATTACCAGCATTACAACACCTAAAACTGATGCACAGCCTAAAATAAACCGTCGATTTACATCTCCTGAAGGGACTCGGTCACCATCCATTACTGCAACCCACTCCCCAGAGCTTAGTTGTTGCACATCAAGTTGATGACTGCGGGCACCATTCCAGGCATTCCGTCCCTTCATTGACTCTTTAAGACCCAAAGGAACCTCAACTTCTTTGTATTCAGTAGGTGTCAGAGCTTCTATTTTAAATAGACGTAAACGCCGCCCATATGTCTCACCACAGTCTTGACCAGCACGATGAAGATGGCCATCATATAAAAATGGTCTACCTCCATTTCGGGCTCCCTTGCTCTTATCTGTGTTATAGATAGGATTCATTTTATGCGGTTTCCAAGGACCCAGAGGTGAGCTACTATACCAAATCTCCAACTGACCATTCTTCTGGGCACCAATTCCACTGTGATCTGAACCAAAAAGCCAGTACTTCCCATCATGTTGAATGAGAAAAGAATCAACAAGCGGCTTTTTCATTATGACCTTTTCCAGTTCCCATTCCGTAGGAAACTTTACAGCTCGATAAAGACGAAGATCCCCTTTAGCACTTCCCTCAGGCATCATATAGATCTGCACAAAATAATACAGATGAATGAAATGTTAGTCACAGCTTCAAGCAAAATAGACTTCTATGATAGCACAAGATTAATACTTGCAGGTAACAAGGAAGAAACTAACAGTCAAAAGAAGATTTTAAGACCACCAAAATCAACTGTTAGAGACTATTTAGGAATTTTAGTTCTACACATGCTACCTACAAGGCCTCTCACATGGGTACTTGCAGGTTCAATATTTTTAAGTACTTCAGGAAGTTAGGATCTTACATTGCCGTTGTAGTCAAAGACATAAGGATAGGAGAGATGCCAGTCTTCATCCAAAGCAACACCCAACTGCTCCCACGTTGCTCCCTTATCAGTACTTCTTGCAACTCCAATATCCCCTTGCATTGTGATTGAATTCTTTGCTTCAAAGAACAGGTAAAGGATGTCTCCCTGAAAAACGTAATCAAACAGAAAATTAACAATCAAGATCCTGTATGAACTAAAGAAGAAGAATTTAAAGATTGTAGCAAAACCAAACACCCCAATGAAAATAGTTCAAACATAAAATATCATTTAGCACCACAACTAGACTAGCCAAATATATGACATAACTTTCAGATGAGTAATGCCACATCTAAGAAAACAATATATCTAAAATATAATGGAAACTCAAGAATCTCGGTTTTGCTTGTAGATTAGCTTTTGATGAAGCAACCTTATTATATTCCAGTATGCACCACTTTAAATCCAAGTCTTCTTGGGTCTATTTGTGGAGTAGAAGAGAAGCCTATTGAGTCAGTTTTTTTTTTTAACACAAGGGTTCAACATCACTGCTTCTCAGAACACATTTGACCATTTTAAAAGAGCTTTTTTTTGTGTAGAATTTCCCATGCTGCAATGAAATTAAAAGCTATTGCTTACCTGTAGAACAGACATTCTTCAAATGCTCTTTGATCAAAAACATAATGTTCTATGTTGCAAAGAGAAGTTCTTAAAGGGCTTAGTTTGAAGGAAACCATGGTAAAGACATTTAAGGGAATTACTTTAAGATCACTGGTTCAGACAATGAAACAGTCAACAAATACTCCCTACCTTTTATTAAACTGACCCCAGCTAACTAGAACAAGGATTAGAACACACATTTAGAATGTGTGATCTCATAGATGAAAATTCAAGAATGGTCCATAGCTCAAACAGATGATTCTGAACCAGTTTATATATCAATTGAGATATTTGCCTATGAGAGAAAGGTCACCTCTATTCAGACAAAAGTATATATCCAATTCTCCAGCTCTTATATTCTTCGAGAACAACATTTCTTTCTGACCATTCGTCTATACTTTTTTTGATCCCCTACAGATTAATGAGCCAATCATCACCACACTATTTCTGGTAGATTCCACCCAATTATCTTGTCTCGATTGCATATTTGTGGCATCAGGAATCCACTTTGCTCTTTTCTTTTCATTTTATTGGAGAAAGTGGATTTGATGCCTCTGAAGGATAAGGGCAAATCGGTTTCAAGTGTTCACTAGGAATATAACCAAAGCCAATCGTGTTGCTATTATGAGTTTTAACTTAAAAAAAAAGTTTGATCTGGTACAACCAGGCGGAATTAGAAGTGGTCCTTCCACACATAAGTTCAGGAAAATTGAGGAGCAGACTCTTCTCTTGTTCAGTACTCTAGTTATCTCTTTCTATCCCATGTTTAGCACATTATTAGCTCAGGGACGGGATACGCCCCACACAGAGCTGAATAATAAGCATAACTAAGGAAAGCATCATCGAAAAGAGACAAAAGGATAGGGACAAGGAACTAAATTATACCTTTTCCGTAGCTATCTACTCTATGACTCAACCTATTCCTCCTTCTCAGCAAGATTCCTCACCAAGAGGATTTTAAATGACAGGTCATGTGACATCATCAGCTAATTCAAATAATTGTAACGCCAAGATTATTTAATCTATCTGTTTAAGGATGGCAATTAAGCTGACATGGTCCCATAAACATCACATCAAATCCCTTAAAATTGATGACAATAGAGGATTAAAGTTAAATACTCCTCCACAAGAGTCTCATCAATAAAACTTTAAACAGTTAATCATACTTTCAAGTTTCACCAACCGGATTACACGCTCATAGAAAATCCCAAAAATGCTTTCTTTTTTTCTCACATCACAAATATAACAAAGCCAATCCATCACTGAGTAACACAAGCTAGCAGATACTACTACTTACAAGTAGTAATTTATAACAAGGATCAAACAACAAAAGCTAAATAACAAATGAAAAAAAAAAGTTACCTGAACATAAAGAAAAGGGTCAGCAACAAAATTACTAGGAAAACTAGCCCCAGATGCTGAAGCACAAGTGACAACAGGATTTGCCACTGGCCATGCTGCAGTCTTGTTCCTCCAAACATTTGCCTGTCAAATATTTCCAGGCACAAAGTTCAACAATCATGAAATTCACAAAAACCAAGTAATATCATCCATGAAAAATCAATAAAGAAGCTAGCTTTTGGCCATAGATTTTAGAAAAATTGATCATCAAATATCTGTTTGGCCATGAAATTTGATCAGTTTCTAAAATCTGATCATCAAATGTTTCCACTCACAAAACATCAATCTTTTTCCAAGTAAAATGCACTTCTAAACACAACTTCAAATTCCAAACATCATAACTTCAAAAACTCAATTTTTCATGTTTCAAGTTTCAAATTCAAAATCCACAAATAAACAGGAGCTTAAAATCTTTGAGCACAAAACACAAGATGCATTCATCCCTAGTACTAATTGTCAACCCCCCTCCCCCCCTAAAACCCAGAATTGGAAAGGCTGAAAACAAACAAATCCCAGAACCCCAAATCACAAAAAGACTGAATCTTTCAAACTAAAAAATGAGCAAAAAAAGTGGTGGGGTGTGTTTTCTGTTACCTCTTCAATGGGTTTAAGATTAAAAGGAGAGTCCCCATAGTAGACCCCAATTGACCAAGAACCTTCATTATCCTCATTACATCCCAAAGAAGAAAGTGTTGTATGTACATTTGGGGGAAGTAAAATTCTACAATAAAGTCCAGCAATTGAAGCAAGACAAACAAAAGACACCAAAAAGAACACAAAAGCTGATGAGTTAGCACAAGAATCACTGCTTCCACTGCCATTACTACCACTCTTCCCAGAACTATTACTCTTGTTGCACCACCCCCACCACCTACAACCGCCACCGTTGACAGTGGACCCAGAAACCACAATTGGAAGAGAACCCATTTTCACCAAAATGCCAAAAAAAAAAGTTTCAAACTTCAAAACCACCGGAAATGGACTAAAGGGTAGTTGCCGGCGGCCGGCAAGATCTTAAAGATTGTATCTTTTTTACAGTCAACGTGAAGTAGTTACACAAAAACCAACTAACGCCACCATTTTTTCTTCTTCTTCTTATGTATGTATGTGTAGTTTCTATCTTTTTTTTTTCTTGAAATTTCTATGTGAATTCTTGAATTACTCTTCCTTTTTGGAAAGGTGACAGAGAGGTGGAAAACAATAAGAAAAAAAAAATTGTTTGATTAAGGAACTTGTTGCTAATGTATTATGTTCCTTAATTGAGTTGTCTATGTTGGTGTGCTGGCTTTGGCATTCATCCAATATATAGACATAGAGTGGGGGGT
>NC_028647.1:2133376-2137039 GCF_001406875.1 Solanum pennellii
GGGGTGGGGTGGGGGTGAATTTTCAAATTTCATCATTTTTTTCTATCTTGGATTTGAGACTTATTTATTGTCAACTCGAAACAATATTTTTATCTGTATAAGGTTTTAAAATATCTTTCTGAGAATTCATTTATGAAATTACAGTTAATATGTTATTATTGTTGTTGAGTTTGAAACTACTTCTACGCTTGTATGAGGATCTAAAATATCTTTTCGAGTATTCAGTTATAAAATTATATTGAGTATGTAACGGTTGTTGTTGAGTTTGAAACTGTCTCTGTATCTGTATGAGGTCCTGAGGTATCTGGCTCAGTTCACTTCTGAGATTATAGTGAGTATGTTATTATTATTATTGCTGAGTTTGAAACTCTCTGTATTTTTATAAGGTTTCGAGGTATCTGTTCGAGAATTCACTTATGAAATTATAGTATGTTACTAGTTTTGTAACATATCGGTTAAGTTTGTATATCGTGATGAAATATTTGAAACACTTGTATTTTAAATTAGACGTTCGAGTTTAAATTTTGAAAAGATAGAGGTTAAAAAGTACTTTATGCTAGTTTGATCAAACTAAAAACTAAAAGCGTTTATTCTAAAAAACTGGGTATTCAATTGAAGTTTTTAGAAAAATAAGTGTTATTTTTTTTGTTAACAATTTTGGAAACTCAACCAAATATGAATTAATTTTTTTGTACTGATAATAATATATTTCAAATTGATCAATCAAACTGCAAAATGTAACTTTTGAAAAGTACTTTTTCGAAAAATAATTTATTTTCAAGATAGAAAGTTTATAAAAGCTTGTTCTACTTAATGTTATAAATATGGCTTAGTTGAATTAGTGAATTTTTAATTATATGTTAATTAATTGAAGAATCAAGAAATCTTTTTGATTGTTTTTTTCTCATGTTGTGAGCATATTTGTCAAATGAAAATAAAATAAATAAATAAATTGATATTAATGGGCTGTTGACAGATAAAGTTAGTCTTGGTCTTTGGAAACTCCTCCAAATTAGCATTAAATTATTAATCTTTTCTTAATTAAATTAAGCACTTCCATTAATCACTTCTAGAAAGAAATAATAAATATATACTCCTTCTTGTTTGTTCAATTAATAATCAAATTAGTTCCCTAATCAAATTACAACGTGTCCAAACGGAAATTTCCAAGTTTAAAGAGCTAATATAATAATTTAAATATAAAAAGTTTCGTTGTAAAATTATCCTTTCTTCGTTTAGAAGTTTCGTTACAAAATTACTTTCTACCTTCATATATTTTTATTCGTTCGTTATATTAAAAAAAATACTCTCATTTATCCATTTCTTTTAAGATTAATACAGATAACTCGTTACAAAACTACTTCCTCCCTCCATTAACATTTTTCGAATATTAATTAAAAAAATTAAAATTATTGTTAATTAGAATCTATGTAGATACGTCTTACACACAATTGTTTTAAGAACATATACTCTATCCGTCTTTAAGTTAATCGTCATAAATTTTAAAAATAAATATCTTAAATTATACATATTATTTTAATATTTTATATTTTATGTTTAATAGTAATTAGTCTTAAAAATATCATTATCGACTCAAATTAATACATATAAATTATAATATTATTATCAGGTCATCAATTAATATATTCATCAATTATGAGTTCACTAATATATAATATCTTCTATCAATAAAGTATCCAATAACTTTAGTAATTAAGATTTAAATAAAAAATAAAAATCATCAACTAAATAGTTTAATTTTGTCTATGCCCAAATAATTTATGTTTAGTTTTATTAGAGCCACCAAAATTGAGTTTTATGACAAGTTCGATGACGTGATTTGATTAATTCTTAATAAAAAATATTCTTTATATTATGATGGTTCTAGAAATAAAATTCCTAAGCTTTATATATAATAATAACGTGATTTACAAGAAATTAATTGGATATGTCTGCTATTAATTTATTTTGCATTTAATGTTGACTATCAATGGACTTTAAATTCTTCAATGGCATGCTCTAAATCATCTTTGACTAAAAGAAAAAATAAAACAAAACATTAATAAAAAGTGATAAAATCTTTACTGGCATTAGTTAAGTGTCATTAGAATTAATATCGCTAAAGGCTTTTGGAACATATACAAATAATATGAAAATCGCAATGAAGAAAATAATAAAATGAATAATGGGATAGTGAAAGAGTAATAAAATTAATAAAATTGATGAGGAAATTACGATAAGTTGTAAGCGCGTCATGTCATTTCTAATCACTTATTTTCAATTTTTCTTCGACCTATACCTCTACTAATATCTACTTTAGCCAACTTCTCACACTTGCTGATCACTGAAATATCTGTGCAAATCTCATTTTTAACATATGTCTGAATCATCTCAGTCTTGTCTCTCTCGTCATATCGTCCATCATAGAGATCACTCTTAATTACCTTGTCCAGAATATCTTTATTCTCCTATATATCTATTATAATATTTTTCACACAATTATCGCGAGTCCGGAGCTGAAAGGGTGAAAAATATTAACAAAAATTTCAAAACGGTATATGAAATTTTTTTCAAACCAAAACGGTAAAATCGCTGACGAAGTAGCGATTTTGTCCGCAAAAAAAACGAAATCGCTGCTATCGCAACGATTTGTTAAATTTGATTTTTTTAAAAAAAAATTAAACAAAATCGCTCCCAAAGGAGCGATTTTCAAAATAATTTTTTTTTATAATTTTTTTAATATGTCGCTGCCTCAGCAAAAGTTTAAGTTTTTTTTATTATTATTTTTTGTTTTTTTTTCAAAAAAAAATTAATTAAATCGCTAAATTTTTTTTTTGATTTATTTGATTTTTTTAAAAAAAAGTTAATTAAAAATCGCTGCCTTGGCAGCGATGTGATTTAAAAAAATTAAAAAAAAAATTGATTTAAACCATTTTTTTTTTTAAAAGAAGCAAAAAATAATTAAAAGAAAATTCACTTTAAGTCGCTGCTGAGGCACCGACATATGAAAAAAATTATTAAAAATATTTTTATTTTGATTAATCGCTCCTTCGGGAGCGATTTTGTTTAATTTTTTTTTAAAAAAAAAATCAAATTTAACAAATCGCTGCTATGGTAGCGATTTTGCTTCTTCGTGAGCGATTTTACCGTTTTGGCTAAAAAGAAATTTCATATACCGTTTTAGAATTTTTGTTAACATTTTTCACCCTTTAGGTTCCGGACTCCAATTATCGCTAACATACTCATTTTTGTTACTTTCATCTTCTGGAACTGTGAATTTTTAATCAACCAACATAATACGTTCCATTCATTTAACATATCCGAGCCTCTATTTCAGCCAACCCCATTTAATACGACGTTCAACATCCTCATCCATCTCTTGATATCCTTATATTGAAAAGTATCATATTGTTAGGAGAAAAAATCTAAAGTTATTCTCGTAATATTTAGAATTACGTGATTATTTCTTAAAATATATTTTTAGTCCATTCATATATACTAATTAGCATTACAAAATCGTTTTGTATTTGTCTTTTGTCATTACCAAAACTCTAATATGAAATTAGTGGCCTTCACGCGTCCAACTTCTTCAAAGAATGATTCAAATTTGACTATTAACTTTTAATAATGACTCAAATTTGTCATTATATATATATATATATA
>NC_028647.1:2137449-2154837 GCF_001406875.1 Solanum pennellii
TATATATATATATATATATATATATATAACAATTGAGATAATATTAGACAAAAATAAAATAGAATACAATAAAATAAATAGAGGACAAAGTTTCTCAATTTCCAACCATGCAAAGCATAATTTTACCATATTATATATGATCATAACCGTCTAGATGATTTTTAGATGAAATTTGTCAAAGTTTTTTTTTTATTATTATACGCCAAAAATTAATCTAATAATTTTATGTACCAAAAAATGTAATTTTATTAATCAATTTAATCAAAAAAATATATAGAAAGAGTATGAATAATAAAAAACAAATATCAATAACATCAAGAAATTATGATCATAATTAATAGCATCATTAAAATACATTTTTTTTAAAAAATATTTGTACTTAAAATTTATTATGTGTATGACGCTAGTGATTATTATCATAAATATTTCAACACAATAATATATCTTAGAAAATATTATTATGATCTTTTGTATAATTCTAATAGAGAAGTAATTTTATTAAAAAAAATATACCATTACAATGAATTCATAATTATTGTAGGCAAATGTTGTTAAAACAGAAATAAAAATATTCTAAAAAAAATCAAGTTATTATAATAATTTTTTTTATAAAGTGACTTGACTTATATATTAAAATTCTCATATTTTTCTTTTTAATATTATCACCTTAGAAAAACAGCAACAACAAAAATAAAGAAGTTCATTAATCTCAACCTAAAAAAGAAAAGAAAATGTAAAAAAAATTCTAGAATTATAAGAAAAGTCAATTGGATTGTCAAATAAGTAATATATATATATAAGTTTTGATAATAATTTTAATTAATAACCTTATATTGAATCTCTCCTAGGCATTATGGACAAAAAGGAAACTGATTTTTTTTTTACGACAAAAATAATATTAGACAAAAAAAAATTTACTTAGGACGAAGTTTCTCAATTTTAAAATAATAATAGAGACTAATTTGACCATATTCCCTATTGGTTAAAAAATAAAAAATCATAGCCTTTTGGATGATTTTTGGAGGAAGTTTCTCAAAGAAAAAGAATTTACAAGATACAATTATAGTGACATGTTAAAAAAGGAGAAAAAGGTTTAATTCGGTACGAAGGAAAATATTTTAGTAAAAAACTTTTTAAAATAAGGAAAATAATTTTCCTAATAAAAGTAAAAAAATTAAACTTAACATACAAATGATATTTTATATTGATCGTCTCTATTCAACTTCACCTTCTCTTTATCCGATCTCGTAGCCCTACGCCACAAGAAACGGAGCTAAGATACCGTAAAGGAATTTACTTGAACTCTTTTTATTTAAAAATCATATTAAATATAAAATTAAAATTATTTTTTATGTTTATTATATATGTAATAAATATCGAATCCTTCTATCTAAATTATATATTTATTTATTTTTCATTAATGAAAATTCTGACTCTATACACCTTCGAATATCAGCAATCAAAAAAGTAAGAAAGTTCAATTTTTCATCAAAAAACAAAGAGAAAGAAAAAGAAAAAAGTTTCTTTTTATATAAAAAATAATTCTAGAAAATTTTTTTTATATATAAAAAAAAAAAGTCAAAATGTCATATTGGAAATTTATTTTTTATTAAAATAGAATTTTCGATAAGGACAATAAGCGGAAGTTTCTAAAGCATGTAATTTGAGACCCACTCTCAGTAATGGGACGTGTAATACACGCTCTAGTCAATGACGGCTATGGAGCGGGGTGGTATTCACGCATTTCACGTGCACGGCAAGCTCTGGGGTCCACTGAGGCTGCTGACGTTAATTTTTTTTTTTGGCTTCTTTTTAAGTGTGACATGGCAAGTGTGGTAACGTGGACGTTCGATCATATTTTATTATTAACTCTGTTTACTTTTAATTGTTACGAGTTTCCTTTTTAAAGTTATATTATAAAATTTTGACTAATATTTTTTCAATCATATTGATATTCATAAAAAATATAATTTACCGTACAATTCATATAGTTTTTGAATGTTCATTTTTTTTGGTTTAAAATGTCAAATTAATATAATCTAATTTAATTCTGAAAATTAGTCAAATTGATTTTCGAAAAATACTACATGACAAATTAAAATGGACAGAGGGAGTGCAAAATTTGAAATTGGAGTTGTTTTTATAATTTTTTGTGAGTAGTTTGGAATTAAAAAAATTATTTTATTTATTTTAAAATCTTTTTGAAATTTTTGAAATAAAGTTAAATTTTAAAAATAGCTTGGTTAAACATGTTATTTGAAGTTCAACTCCGAAGAAAATGAAAAACTTTTGGATTGCAGACTCAAAGATTGAAGTTAGTTGATTTTCTTGTAGTCGTCAGCTCGTTTGATAAATGCGATATTCATTCTCTGAAGAATTTTACTAACCTTGCATTTTAATGATCAAAAGCGTAAATAGACGAAATTATGATATTAACTGTATGGATTCTGAATTTTACATTGATGATTTTAAATGATAATAACTAAAGTCTGAAGTTAATATTTATACATATATGATAATTTTTATCAACATAAATATATTATATTCGATCAAACTTTCATACAGACTACTAACTCCGCCCGTACTCAAACCCCTTATAAATTTTTCATTCAAATTTCTGCTGCATGGGAAGAAGTCATTGTTGTGAAATTTCCTAGGTAACAACTTAACATTTTCCTTTTTTTGTTTTTTTTTTATTTTTTGAAGGATAGTGTACTTCTTTGGGTCTTATTATTTGTCTCACTTTATTGAATTTTTATTTTTTAAAATATTTATCACTTTTAAAAAGTTCAAAAATAATTATTTATGTTGAACTTTCGTGTTAATGTTGATAGGATGGTATAATGTTGAATTGAAATGTATTGACGATGATTGTGAGGTTTCCTCTACCTGGTGGACGGATGGATTAAACGACGTGTTTTGATTAATCGAAGGAATTAGGCACGTTATATAATTTGATTATTAGGCAGTTAAGTTAAGCCTAATGTTTAAAATTAATGGAACTATTTAAATTTTAGTTTACAAAGCTAATTTAATTTATAGATAAAAGGAAGTTTTTTAATCTCTCAGGAGATTTCATGTTTATTCTAATTTAATCGTTAGGCAGACTGGTTAAGCCTATTATTTAAGACTTAATTTATGAGGCTAATTAATTTTATATTATTGTGAAGCTTTAATTAGGCCGACTATTAATATAAATATTTTATTTTGTATTTATAGATAATGTCCATAAAGAAAAAAAAATTAGTTGGTCTATTGAGTTAAATTGACCAAGAATGATTACATCATATGGAATCGATCAAGAGATTGAACTGGAAAAAAAAATATTTTATTTATCGATATTATAAAAATAGTAGAATTTTGAACTTAATGTACTTATGGATTGAGTCGATATATACTCTAGTACGAATACCTTAAGATCAAATCCGCTAGAAAAAATATAATTAATAGCAAGTTTAATGTAAAAATTATATTTATATAATCAGCTAATAATACAATTAAATACATTATTTCATAATATTAAATTGAATATTTTAAAGGAATTAGTAAGAGGGGTTTGTTGTCACTAACTGTACAGCTCATAAAAATTATTTGACAAATTATACTTGCTTCAAATAAATATATTTCAAAATATTAATTTAACCAAAAAATTATTTTAGGAAGGCTTTTTCTAGGTAAGTTTTTTTTTTTCAAGTTTCAACTCAACCATCACCACCACCACTAAAAAATAAAAAATAAAAGTGTTAGAAAAAATCAATTTATCACTATTTTTGGTCTCACTTTCAGATTAATTAAAAATATACAATAATGTCAAATTGTAGCACTTCCCACATCTATAATCATTTTTGCATAGAATAGGTCTTTAAATGGTTGAGAAGTGACTATAGTTTTTTAAAAAAAATTAGTCGTGTTCGAAATTTACTGATTCAATTAATTTATATTAATATTATACATAGTTTGTTAGAGAGGAAACACTTTCTATAAAAAATTAATTATTTCAGAATGCTTGAAGTCAAATTTTTAATTTATATAAAGACAGATAAAGTTTCAACTAATCCTATAATATAGTGGAACTAGAGTTTATCCCTTGTCTATATAAGGTGACACATAACTATATATAGAGTTTATTACACTATGATTGTTGTGTTTTTACCTAAAAAAATTTAATTTAAAATATTAAAAAATGGCACATTAAATTGCTTAAAATGACTTGTAACTGCAAATGAAAATTAAATTGGATCAAATATGTATATGTGTAGATACAAATTTGTGAAATATGAATATGTTTTTTTTGCTTAATTTGAAGTTCCGTTTAAATTTAAATCGAGTATTGCAGGATTTATTTTAAATATAGCATTTTTAATTAAAAAAATTTACTTATCTAAAAACTCGATCTTAATATCTCTAATTAAAAATAAAACAGTCTCATTACTATACGCTCGAATTCATAACAAGATAATTACTCCTCTTGTGTTGTCTCCACCCAAAAAGAAGGCTAAAGAAAGACAATATTTCAATAAATATTTTCAATTATTCCTCGAGCTCACAAATCATTTTTGATGTTATATTTAATCATACACAATATTTTAACTTTTAGATTTAATATACATATATGGGGTTTAAGTTTATATACAATAATACAATTAAATCTCACTAAAGCTTCCCAATATTCTCACTTGACTTTTCAAAAACGTAGTTTAATGACTAATCTTATTTTATATCTATAGTCACCTTATTATATGCGTGCTTAAATATAATAAGACAATTAGTGAGGACTTTACGATAAAGATAAGATCGTTCTATTGAAAATAAAATTAATCTTTGAAATTATGATAGGTAATTATTTTTTTAATATAATATTATTAATGATTTAAATACAAAACTTATCTTAATTTTAACGAATGAAAATATCTATAAAGTCGAGTCTGTACACAAGAAATGTTAATTAAGTGTATTCGTTAGTCCATTAGTTTGTTCTTCTCCTAAGTTTTAAATCTTACCCTATCATAATGTATATTGAATATATCATAATGTATATTGAGGATATCTATGATGTCGCTCAAGAAAATTCATCTGCTCTGTGAGGATTTTCGATATTCGATGATACAAATCGTGATTGCTACAGATCTACTTGTAAAAACATATAAGTTTTCTAACTAATATTTACTTAACGAAAACTATATCAATAAGTACTCAATTTTAATATTAGATTAACCAAATAATCCCTAATTATATTATTATTAGGAAAACTAAATAATTAATATCTTTTTAAAATGAAATCATTTTCTTAGCAAAAGTATCTCAGAATGACGTATAAAGATCCTCTTCCCACAGGCAAACTTACAAATAAATTGATGTGAAATCATTATCCACTGTTTTTTTTTTATTTGTTAAAAGATTTAATTAATTTTTTCAAAAGTTGTGGGGATAACTCATATAATAAATTAATTGAAAAGATTAGGATACTCTATTATTTAAATAATTTTTTTGCTTTCATTTTCTTATTCACTTGTCCCCTTTGAGGAAGATAATTCTAACGTTTACTGAGGGGTGGATAAGCTTCAAAGTTATCAAAATATTCCTTTTTTGGAATATTTTTTCATTAATAGGAAGACTAAATATGTTTTTCTTGGGATGCGTGACGAATTTGGGTGTCGATATAAAATTTATTTGAATTCAATATTTTTAATAGAATGTATAATTTTTTAGAGTAAATATTATATTCAAACTTATAATTATACAAAAAGATGAGTATTCAAAATTTTAAATATTAAATATATCGAGTTAAATTTTTGTTATTGCTTATTATTATCGATTACTATAATTTTCATATTTAATTTATGTCGAGCGTCTATCTTTAACTAACATTTCAAGTAAAAGGTAGGAGGTTATTGTTGCAAGACGATTATCGTCCATTATTACCAACTTAATATCTCCATAATCGTTCTCCTAGACAGTTACTATCATCCTGATATATCATCGTGTTCAATATCTACACAATTAGTTATTATCACCATAATTAGTTATTATTTGTTATCCAATCACAATTATCATATGTCACCATCAATTCCCACAATCAACTATACCATTATCAACTAATATATCCTCAATCTTGTGGTGTTTATAGTATTAATCTTATAATTTTTTGTACTTTGAATTTTCTGATTATAAAATTAACTTATTCTAGTTGTTGCTTCTTTTCCTTTTACAAAGTGTTTTATCAAGGTAACTTTCGTTATTTTTTTCCTGAATTTCTTTGATATGTTTTTCCTTAAACTTGATCTATCGAAAATAATTTATTTACTTTCCGAACTAAAGATATGATCCACATGCAGAGGCAGAGCCTGTTAGGTAGTGGAGCCTGATTAATATATATAACTGTTAGGTTTTCCTATTTATTCTCTATTTATTCTCTGTAACCAAAAATACTCTGATTTATTAATATAAATATACCTCACCGCCGTAGAAGTTTACTCACGGGTGTTACCACGAAATATTGAGTTTTCTCTTTCTCTCTCTAGATCTCTCATCTCTTTCTCTTGAAAGTTCTTGTGTTCTTCATTCATCTAGTGTGTGTGCGTGAATTCGATCCTAACAGAGCCACCTTATACGAAGCGATTCATTCGGACTCCCTTTGGCTCCGTTTCTGCCAACATATACGCTAATACTATACTCATCAGACTTTACTTATAAAATTACACTGAATATATTGTCACGCTGACTAATCGTCAAGAATAACATATCCTCAATAATCTAATAAAAGACAAGGAAAATGATACTAATTTCCAAAAGTATGAAGAAAAAAATGAAAAGATTCTAGATAGAGAGGGATGTATGAAAACAACTTGTGTATTTAGGTATCTTCCAACTAAATTTATGCCCAATTCATAGGTTATATTGATTATATAATATAATGTGTATGGACCCCTAATATTTTGCTCACTCCCAATTACTACTTTAATGTTTTTGATATTGACTATTCATAGACTTCCACTTTTTTGTGCAATTAATTCCATTATTTTCATTTTCACAAAAGGGAATTTATAGATGTGGTGTATGAATAAATTCCAATGTCTATTTAAAAAAAGGAAAAATATAAAAGGAGAAAAATGAAAAAATAAAATAATTTGTTCTTGGTGAGAGAGCTACTACCAAAATTTAGGTTGCTATTGAAATTTCTGTTGCAGTTTGTTAGATTCATACATATTCTGATTGAATCGATGAGAAAAGAAAAGGTAAGATAATGTTTTCATATAAAAAAAAACAGAAAGTTTCGTATTATTTCAATGATAATTTGTTTTACAGTGTGCTCTTTTCTTTCTACTAAGCTGATTCGGGAGAAAATGACTGAAAGAATCAACCTTCTGTAATACAATATTTTCACGCATTCACACTGGAAAAGTCCTTTTTAGTTTTTCTAGTAGTGACTTTTACGATTTAGTGGTTTATGTTATTTAAAATCAGATAACCAATATGATAATCTTAATTAACTCTATCCACATTTTTAAAAAAAATAGTCAATTTCATGATTGTGATATAAATTATCCGAATTTTGTTAGTTATATTCTCAATTAAACAACGATAAATTTTACCTAACATATATATTGAGATAATTCACTATTTAATTCCTCCAATTAAACGACTCCTTATTATACAAACCTCCTTAAAATTCCAATATAGATTATATACATATATCATGTAACGGTTGTCCCTCTTGTGATTTGATATTAAATGTTAAAATCGCGATCGATGCAATATTTCAAAACTATGTCCAATAAAATTTCAACATTATGACATTTTGAATTTGACATTATAAACTTCTTATTCAACAAGCCTCCTTAATATAAATCTAAAATATATGCATATGATTTTTGTATATGTGAGGGAAATAATTGTTTGTTTGGCATATTCATGATTGAATGATATTATAGATCAAAGTACTAAGAATACTATACTTTATAAGAAATATTTTGCAACCACACCAAAATTATTCTATGGAAAATGTGACCTTTAATTTTGTCCTTTTCCTCAAAAGTAAAATATAGGATTGCAATAAATTAAGGACTTTGGTGGAAAATAGATGATTTTTCATGTTAAATATATCAATATAAACATAAAAAATGTGGATTCCCTTTCATTTGAAAAGGAAAAGAAAAAAAAGATATAAACATTCTAATGTGGAGAAAGAGTATATAAATAAAAAAAATTGTTGGACCACGTTGTTGTTTTTTTTTTTTAAGAAAAAAAAAGACCACGTTATTCTCAGTGTTTGATTTAGGATCAATGGCTTAGTAAAATTCGGAGCCGTAGTAATATTATTTCAAGAATATTTATATATAATCTATAAGTGAATATTACGAGAGTAGAATGGGTGGAGTGTACTCAGGTTTCGGGGTGGCGTGGTGGGAGTATGAGATGGTCAATTAGTGCATTGTTGAGCACGTTGGATCAGTGGCGGAGTCAGAATTTTTTTTTGAAGAGGGTCCAAAAATTAAACAACAAAAGGAGAAAAAATTATTGCAAGTGAGATTTGAACACGTTAGCACTGACTCATTAAAGATGTTTAAACCCACATTCAAGACATTAAATCACTAGGCTATAACAACCTATTATGTTAAGAATGTCCAAAATATGTTATTTGATCACTTCGTCTATCATTTTACTTGTATATATCGTATTTTTTTCGGACGAAGAGTGTCCAATTGGACACACTGACATACATTTGCCTACGCCATTGCGTTGGATAGGTGGAAAGGAGACAATAAACTTTGAAGACTTCCTTCGTATCTATTTATATGTCACCATTTTTTATTTTTTATTTCAGATGCATTAAGAAATTAAGTAAGTTTGATATTATATTCTTGTTTAATTTTTTTTGAAGTCAATTTTTCAATAAATAAATATGAACTAATTTATTTTGATTAATTAATTTTACTAATGAACATGAATTATTTTCTTAGTTTTTCTATATTGGTCAAACGTATATTTTTAAGATCAATAACTCATAAAGGAAAAAGTAAAAAATATATTATAATTTATGTATTAATTTTATGAAAAATAAATATTATAAATTAACTATTTTTCATAATATGACATATAAAAAGAAACGGAGGAAGTATTACTTATAAAACTGGTTTCCCTTAATTTTTTTTATTAAAGAAAGTTATGTTTCTCCAATTTAAAAAACTTATTTTAAAAAAAAAAATTATATTTTGGAATCAAAAAAAGAAAATGTCAGGGAATCAAAATGAGGTTTAAAATTATTCAGCGTGATGACTAAGTTATTAAACCAATTAAAATATTTAATGCAAACAAATCACTTTAATTTCAAGTGGCAACAAAATGAGTTGTTTAGCAACGTGGCTGCATGAACACTGGAAAATTACTTTTAAAAATTTTCAGTATCTTTGTATTTAAATATTTTAAAAGATACCACAAAATCGTACAATAACGATAAAGTTATTTTCGTGTAATTTATAGATAGTTATTTTTACGTGATCTATAAAAATCACGAAGTAATATAATATTTACATTAAAATAACTGTTGACACAATTGAAAAACACGATCCTTTAATTTCCTCGATCCTATTAACATATTATATAATGTTTTATGCATTAGACTGTTTTTTATAAAGATTTCCAAATTTACATAATTTTTTATATAATATTTGTCCAGCTTAAAGCTTTTTGTGAAGATCTAATTATATAATTAAATATAGCTTATAAAAAGATTGCCTTTATATGCAAAATCTCTTAAAACTTTTTTCTCTGTACACTTGACACAAATTACATAAAATAAAAATGAGAAATAATTAGTGTAAAGTAGGGTTCATTAGTTAGTATTAAACATGGTAAATTTTAAATGAGATTATCTCAATCCAATAAGAGATGATTAATAATATTTCAGTTTCGATCCAACCATTTATTGAATAATATTTGTCTCGAAATAAATCACATACGAAAAATAAATGCTTAATAAGCTTATAATATAAATTTAAAGACGATTATCAAAATAACCTAATTTTATGCACATGTCACTTGTTGATTTTTTAAAAAAATATATAAATACATTAGTTAAAGTTATAGAACCATGTGTGCAAATTTAAAAACTTCTAAGGACTAAAACAATAATTTCACCGAATTTTAGTGTAATAATAAAATTAATCGCGATTTTAATATGAATATTAAATATCTCAAGAAAAATAAATGAATAAAAATAAACTATCTCAAATAGCTCTTTTAACGTTTCAATATTCTATCGATGACTTAAGGGAATTAAACATAATTAATCCTATTAACCACTTGATCATTATCATATTAAATTATTCGATTATTTACCCATTCTTTGGCAAAGTCAAGTGGTTGAATTTTAACAATGTTGAAAATACTTTTTTTTTTTGCAATCTTAGCTAAACTATTAAATATGAATAGTATATAGAGTGGGTCAAAATGTTTTGTAATGTTTTTTTTTTAAAAAAAACTTTATTTAAACATTTTGTTGAATATCTCAATTAGTCGCAATACAAGAAAACTTTCACATATAAATTAATTTTTCGTTAAATTAGGTTCAAGATTTATTTCGTTTGTTTAGTATTTGTTGAAATAATACTTCTAAATTGGAATAGAAATAGAAAGTCTAAATTGTTTAGAATTTGTTATTCAATATGCTACTTTTCTTTTATGTATTAAATGATACTAGGAAAATAAAATTCATAGACAAAATTCGTTCCATACTTTATATTTTACTTACGAACTCGTATTTATAATATTTTTCTATCATTAATTTAAAACTAAAAAATAATATAATTACTTCTTAACTTAGCTTTACGCTTTAAATTTTGACTCGATCTTTATTTAATAACCCCACCATATTCCTTGGTGCTTGAGTGAGTCAAAATGTTGATAAATAAAGATAATGAATGAAGTCTTCAATCAACAAAGTCAAGTCAATGCCTGTCTGTTTTCATTTAGTATATATTATATGTATATATAATAATATAAATATCAAATTGTTACAATACTTTAATTTCACCCCTTTTTACATCAAAATTAATTGTTTTAGAGCTTCATATATTCTTTTAATATAATAATCATTATTTGAATTAGTAACTTATACTAGCACTTCCTAACAAGGATATGGTATATTTCGGGGGTAGCATTTTCTATTAAAAAAATTTTTAATATAAAATTTAATTTTGAGATTTTTGAGTAAACAAGAAACAGATCTCTTCATTGCACCATATTTTTTAATGGTTATGCTATCAAAAGGGTTAATTGTCTTTTTTCTTTAGCTTTTGTTTTTCACTTTTGATATTTGTTATCCATATTGAGACTCGAGAAAATTTAAATTCATGCATTGCAAAACTCATTTTTGAGAAACATTTTCAAAAAAGAATTTTTTCTATTTTCATAATATCTCCACTTGAGGTTTTGTATAACAGCTAGATCGCCGATCCGTTAGTTTATTCGGCTAAGATGAATCCTTTAGATACAGAGTTGCTTAAAAATATTATGGAGCATGTCCGTATGATTCAGGATAGACCGTTAACAACGAAGAATCGACATAAGAGGGCTCAAACTTTATTTTTATTTTCATTTTTTAGAGTGGTGCTAATAAAACAAAACATATTAGTAAATTATTGAGAAATTTTAGCCAAGTAAACTAATTTTTTTTTTTTTGGTTGTTGTTGAAAATTTGCAATATAGATTTATTCAATTGTTCAATTAAAAGGATATCCACTATCTCCAATTTGATTGAATCATTTTTGTTTTATCCTAAACTTGAATTTATTTAAAAAATAAAATAAAATTGGGAAGTCTCGTCAACGACGACTATACATAGTGATAAATCTTTAAGTGCAAATTTTGAATCTTATTTGTCACATCTTTGTTAGGTTGTGGAAAAATTTACGACTATCCTTTCAATTTATATTCGAATTTTTAGAGACACATTTATACTATACTAAGGTCTTATTATCTCTGAATTTTGATACTAACTTGAAAAAAAAAGTCAACCAGCGTTTAACTCACAAGATAGTACCACGTAGATCGAAAAGAGATAGAAAATTATTAATAAAATAAGTTCAGGAGATAATAGGACCTTAGTATAGTATAAATGTGTCTTTGAAATTTTAGACATAGATTGAGCAGGTATCTGTGCATTATCCGATTAAACTATTGTTATACATAGAGTCTAATAAAAAAGGGTTCAATGAGTGACTGCTTTAAATTCTTTTTTTATTAGAACGATTAAAAAATTAATGAAAAATTTATATAAAGAAATCAAATCGACATCTACTAAGTTACAAACATAAAAGTTAATTTTGACCTAATATAGCAACTAATGTAATACTGTTACTTGTCTAAAACAAACCTTAAATATTTGAACGATTAAAAAATAATGTATCATATAAATTGAGATGAAAAAATATAATTTTCGGATAAAGAAATTTGCATGAATGTTATCGTGTAACTCCAACGATGGGACCATACAACTTATTAGTCTAATAAAAAAAAAATTGGATTGTAATAAGCTTATGTATTTGAGACCGTAATACTGAACTAATAATTTACCAACAATAAGTTATAAATCTAATAATTAATAGATTATTTATTTATTTATTTATTATTTGGTACAAGTCTATAAATAAAAGTTGTTTCATATTTAAAAATTAAAATTGAAACTTCTAATTAATCGAGATATCAATTTATGGCATGATAAAAATAATAATCGAAAATTGAATATTAGAAGACAAACTTTAGATTCTCAAGATCGATGACTTTGATTTTTTACAAGTCGCACAATAATTTTTGTCTTTTGATTTTTCATTTCATATTTGATATCTAAATAACTTAAATTGCAATTTCATAAAATGAAATATAATAAATAATTTGAAACGGATGAAAAACTAATAATTTCAAAGTACATAGACACATTTTGTCATCCATAAGATGTAAACTCTCCCCTTATTGTCTTGTCAACATGGACATGAAAGTACTTTTCTTTTTGGATTTCTTTATTACGAGAATTGGAGTCGATTATTCAAAATTCACATTTTGTAGGGCTATATTTGGAAAAAAAATATTTTTAACTAAAAATCTTTTTTTTACATGTAGAGCTCAAATACGAAATTTCTAATGAAGGTTGGAACAACTTGTTATCCTCTGCACCATATTCTTCGATAGTGACATAAAAATACTTTAAAAACATTTATTTTTTATTAGGAATAATAGGACTAGAAATATACTAACAAATATTGTGATGGACTGGTAAGTATTCTTTTATCGTTAACTAAAAGGTCTCAAATTTGAATCTCCTTAAATACGAAATCTCATATATTAGAGCGAGCTTTTATCTCTAAACGTGAAATTTGCTGTACCGAATATCGAATAAAAAAAATACTAAGAAATATATCAAAAGGGGCAATTTCATTATTGGTCATTAGATAGTAACCATGGGTTCCACTAGTTTCATATTTACTCATTCATTTGAACAAACTCTTTATTCCCTTTTTAAATTAAATTAATTTTGAAACAAGCACTTTATTTTCATTATAGTACTTCTCTTTTATAAATTTAAACAAACATAAAAGGGGAAAAAAGCTCTCTTTTTGTTTATATATATTGATTAATAAAGTAAATAATTTTTATACTATCAAATATAATTTAATTTGCACGTTGTCCTCTTAATTTTGAAGTTACTACTTTTACTTATTATGAATAAGCATCCATAATTAATTTGATATGATAATGTAAAAGTATTATAAATTGAACTCTCCCTTTTAATAGATATTTTCCCTTTTCTTCTTCTCACCCTATTCTCTATCAATATTAGCTACATATTGATAATGAAACCATCACATTTACGTAATCTTAGTCGTTTTTGCTTTCGAAAGATCTATTATGATGAAAGACTTAGACCAGACTCTAATATATATGTACATATATATTAAACGAAAAAGGAAATAAATCTTAACTTATTATTACAATGCGAAGACGGGATATATCCACTATATTACATATTTGTACAAAAGAGTTTTGATGAGAATCATAAGTACTTGAGTAGTCACATCTATTATATACAAAATACAGATAAAGATGTTAACACCAAAACACGAGCAATGTTTTTTTTGCGTTTGAATTTAAAATTCAAGATTTTATCATTTTCTAACTTCTTTGAAGCTCTATTAAAGAAAGCGAAATAACTTTATTAGAGATAAGTAAAGACCGTAAAATTCTAATCCCTATTTCTTTCTTTTCGTTTATCATAATAGCAACGAATACGTATCTAAACTGTTTTTCAAAATTAACTAACAAGTCAATATTTTCAACTTGTTATTCTTTAGAATTTGGAATTGTGTGTTTGTTGTGTTGAAGTTGGTGCTACTATAATAGTGGCAAATATTTGTCAACTACTCCCAATTGACATTGATAATTTTAGTTAAAATAGGAGGAAATAATAATAACTACTATTCCCTCCGTCCGATATTATTTGTCATAATTTTTATTTTTACAGTTAAATTATAGAAATTTCGACTAACATTATAAAATGTATCTTTTAATCATATTAATACGTAAAAAATTGCAATTTAGTATTTTTCAATTGATTTTTTTTTTTAAATAGCAGTATTTGGCTTTAGCTTTAACAATCAAGTTGTTGGTCTTATACTCTAGTGTATAAGTTTTTATTAATATATAATATGTTAGTTGTATTGAGACCAAACTTTATGATGTAATTTAGATTAAGATAAAAAAAATTTATATCCATATAGATTGAGGTCAGACCTAACTATTAAGACTTAAAAAATGAAACTTTTGAAGAAAAAAAAAGAATTATTAGTCTTATAGGTGTTGTTACTATTATTGTTATGATTATTCTTTTTAACAATGTATTTTAAAGAATTAGAATATTTAATATGTGATTTTATATATATGACCCTCCCCCCAAAAAAAAATAAAAATTAATGACTAAGTGGTTAAAATATTAGAGTGATTATATATGAAACATCTGAGTATATAAAATAGGATTAATTAGTTGATTGATATTAGTGGATCAGTTAATGATGATGATTGATGAGTATATTCTTATGGCCATCATGTTTTTTATGTTTATTTTGTGCTTTATCCTTAATTATTATGCTTTCATAGGCCATAGACAATAATTATTAAAGAAGAGGAAAAAAATCTTTTAAAAGGAATTAATCTAATAAAATAGAAAATATTAATATAATAGAAAAATATCGTCTTTTATGTATATTTTCTATGATTTCATTGTTATTGCGAGCTTTACATAAATGATCGAATCGAATAATTCATTTGACGTAGGTCATTGAAAGGATCTCAAAAACCTGTCAAAGTATGAAAACCAGGATATTTTATGAGACAAATTGATATTCAAAAAATACATAATTTTATGAGGATAAATTCACACTTACTCATTAGTTTGGGATCCAAGTATGAAAACCAGGATATTTTATAGTTGATACTAATGTTTGACGATAAAATAGATATGTGAAAATTTATAACAATAATTATTTTTAAATTATAGAGGTCAAAAATAAATTAATTTTACGATGTCTAATTATTATGAATTGAAAGGCGATATTAAGAATCGAGATAGTTATAAAGGAAAAATAATTTATATTCATATGTTTATTGTTATACCAAACACAAAAACCTTTTTTTTTCTTTTCTTATTTTTATAGAAGGTAGTAATATAATTTTTAAGGGAAATTGAAAAAACTTTTAATAGTGGAAATAAATAAATAGGAAAAAGAGAACGAATAAAGCATCAAGTTATTAATGAAATTTCCTACAATATTGTATATGCATTTGAATAAACTCAATAATTTCTATATAAATTTTAAAATTTTATTTCACAATTCATCAAGCATGATATATACAAAATTATAACTTTGAGTAAATTGAGATATAAAATTAATAAAAGATTTAAAATTTATAAAGTTTAAATCTTCGCTATGCACTGAATCTTAGAAAAAAAAAGTGATTTGACAAAAATGTGTCATTGTCGATTAATTCTATACTTTAAAATGAGGTATACAAACCCTTTTGGGTATATATGTTTTTGTTCTTTATCCACTTACATTTATCTAATCTTCTTAATTTAAAAAGCTCATTGACGTTACATTTAAGATTAATTTAATTAAAAAAAACTACTCGATTTGTCTCAAAATAAGAATTCGTATTTGTTATATATTCAAAATCAATATGGTAGTGGACTTTCACTACTAAAAAGGAGAGGTGAAATCGATTTTCGAGGTTCTTAATGTTTGTTTTATTCACTACTAATCTGATGTACGAGATACACTAATTTGATGTGTGACATACATTTTATACATGATACACCAATCTGATGTGCCAGATATATTAATTTGATACGTGAGATACATTTTATACATGATACACCAATCTGATATGCGTGATATATATATATATTAAATGAAATTATTATCTTTAATGATGTTAATACATTATATCTAATAGTAATTTAGTATTAATTAAATGAAATTAGCCTTTGCTTTCGTCTTCTGTTTCTTCTTACAAGACAAATTCTCTGGTAATTCTCCATTATTCTTCCTTTCTACCCAATTGCAACATTCGATTTGATTTTCTAGGGTTTTTTTTTCAATGGATATATGTTAGTAGTAATTTCACTTGTTTTTTTTTATATCGGCAAAGAAACAGAAATTACATAGCTATAATTATGATTTGTTTCTTATACGTTTATAATTACATAAATATTTTAAAACGCATATAGTAATATAAACGTTGATATATTATTTCATATATAATTATTTAACCAATATATATATAAATTCACCTCATACATATGTATAATATACAATTATCTAACCAATATATATGCAATTCACCTCTCTCTCACTTTTTGCTCTCTCTCGCCTCCCTATAACATGTAGCTATTAATTGTAATTATCAAACTATAGTTATGAAGAGTAATTAAGCTATTTTTAGTGGCTATTATGTTAAAATTTTCCGTTTAATTATTGACTAGTTTATTAATTTATCCCTAAGAATTTGCAAACAAAAACGACACTTTTAGAACCAGGCCTCTTGAAAATATGGGCTTGTTGGGCCAGTTATTAAAATCAAGAATAAAAAGTGGCGAAGTTCGCATATGTCGAATTCGATATCGCCATTTAACTTGTGTTTATTTTTTAAAAGGAAAATAGTAAGTTGCGATGCTCAAATTATTATTTTATTGCAAATTCAATTTTTATGTTATTTAACTTAGCATATTTTATATTTTGTTTTTAATTAATTAAAATGTGTTATTTAGCTCCTAAAACTAATGGATGTTACATAGTTTTTATTAAAAATATATCCTAAATATATATATATATATATATA
>NC_028647.1:2155191-2219109 GCF_001406875.1 Solanum pennellii
TATATATATATATATATCTTATATACAACAATCCCTTATGAAACAATTTTGATTGTAAACTATTTATTAATTCCTAAAACAAGATAACAATTTGATGTTTGCCCTATCACAAGTATGTAGCTAATTCTCATATAATAAATTTTTAATTAGATACTCAAACATTCATAATTACTCGTGCACTATATATATTTAGTCTCAAACAAAAGCTGCAATATCAATATTATTATTTATGACACGATAAATATAACGAGTGATAAACAACTTCGATACAATTACTACGATCTTGGATGAAACAAACTCTAAAAATTAGCTATTGAAATGAGAAAGTTAATCATTTGACAACCTTGAATCATGTGTTAGGAATATGCTAAATTATATCTCCAAAGCTAATCATTGCTACAAAAATAAATAAATTAAACATTGATTCAATATAATAATAAGATGACCAATTTCTTGCTGATTTTGTCTCTTTTTGGTAATTAGTTGACTTTGATATTTTTATTTTATTCTAAATGACGTGAATTAATATAATAATTTCTCGATTTAAAAAGTTTATTATTTTTTCTTTACAAAGAAAAAGTGATAGAAAGAAAGATATGTAAAATTATGATAATTTTTGACAATTTGTATGCAGTTGACTTATATATTATTTATGTTGAAATTATTATTTTTTCGTAAACTAATTAAAAAATTTCATGTCAAATAGAGGCAAAGGGTGTTTGATATGAAGAAAAATATTTTCTTTAGGGAGAATATTTTCATTCATACCAAATATATATACCCCGAGACAGAGAGCAATATAGTGTAAACTTTCGAATACGTACTTTATCTTATTATTTATTTTAACATTTAAAATTATACTGAAATTATCATGTTTTTACGAGTTCTAACATTTAAATTATCAATTATTATCTTTTTCTACATGGACTATTACAATCTATACATTAAAAACACATCTTAAATTGCCTACCTCATAAACGATGATTTATTTTCTTTTTCTATTTGAATTGTCGCTATTTATTCAACTAGATATGTTTTAATACGTGATAATTCACGTAGAAAAATAAAACAACTAACCATTAATATGGAACTTCACAAAAAATATAGATGTTCAAAAATTATATGGAAAATACTATAAATTATTATTTTTGCATATTAATGTGGTAAAATAATATATCATAAATGCTATTCAAAGTATTTATAGTTTGACTAAAAAATAATTATAACAATTAAAAATGGAATGAAATAATAATAATTTCCATCTAATTTAAAGGTATTTTCCCTTTTTTCTTTTTGGATTTTCCTCTTGTTAAATCAGTCAACAAAACAATTAATAAGTTTTTGCCAAAAATATAAAACGGACGTGCAAATTTATTATAATTTGCTAATTCCAAAGTATTCCCACATAATTATTTAATATTTCCTAATTTGGAATATCCCAAAATCCATTGACTATTCATACTTTATATTAAATAAATAAATAAATAATTAAAGAAAAGTCTATAAATTGCAATTTTCACTGATTCCAAAAACTCACTTTTTTTTCCGCCATTATTGTACCTTGAGGTTTTTGGGTTTTGGGGGTTTTGTGGAGTTTTTGAAGATAAAAAAAAATGGAGGGTGGTGATGTATCTGTTGAAGGGAAAGTGACGTGTGCATCGTGGATCAAACGGCCGGAAAACGCGCATCTGGTGGTGATCGGAAAGTCGACCGGAACTTGTTCTTCGTTAGAGATTTTATCCTTTAATTCCGAGAGTACTTCTCTTTCTTCTTCTCCCAAGGTACCCTTTTGTTGTTTTCATTAAATAATTTTTGAAATTTTGAATTTGTTGTTTACTGAACACAGTACTTATAAGTTGGAATTAGTATGAATAGATGAGTTTTTAAGTTGTGGGGTTGGTCCAATCGTTATCATTTCTTTGAATTTTTGGTGATTGTGGGTGAAATTTGAACTTTTTTTTTGTGGGTATTGGTTTAGGCGGCGTATGTGTTGGAGGAAGGTGGAGAGCCAGTGAGGATTGCGGTACATCCAACTGGGGATGATTTTGTGTGCTCCACCACTACTGGTTGCAAGTAAATATTGAAACCCTTTTCGATTTTGATTCTAAGTTAGTCTGGAAGTTGGGTTTTTACTGTTTTTGTTGTGAAAAAGATTTGATTTTTTTTGGTAGTTGGTGGTTTTGGTAAGCAAGATATGAATGAGTTTAATGCCTTGTGAGTTCGGATTGTTGATTTTGGCCTTGTTTGTATTGTTGAATGAAGACTACTAATGCATGAATTTGCTGTTCTGATTCATGAAATGGATGATTAGTGATTGTGTTACTGCGCGGTAGGTGAACAGGATGAGTACTGTTTGTTGATGAGTATTAATATGAATTTTTTATTTTGGCTTTGTTTGTATGTTGAATGAAGATTATTAATGCATGATTTTGCTGTACTGATTCATGAAATGGATGATTGGTAATTGTGTTACTGCGCGGTAGGTGAACAGGACGAGTACTGTTGTTTTTTTTGGCAATGAACTGTGAATATTACCATACCAAGAACAAAGTATTACAATTTCGGAAAGTAAACAAAATTATAGCATCTAGCTATTAACTATCTACCACACATCCTATGTATTAAGATACTTTCTTGCTTTTCTAGACTCCTTTACTCTTTCTAATCTACCTAGTAACTCCTTTATTTGTGCGATGATAAAATTTGTATTTACATGTTTCTGCCTAAACTGCCTCCAATTCCTCGCCTGCGAGGTATAATAAATTGTTGCTTCATACATAGCTGCTACTGCTTCCTTCTTCAATTGCTTCCAACGTCTGCTTTTAATCCTCGCCTGTGTGGGCATGTGTCGTTGCAGCTTTCAGTTGTGCTGACCCGCTTTTGATGCAAAGGTTATTTAGCTCTTGTTTTGGATGATAGTTATCTTTTCACATTACTGATTAAGTTTGTCACCCAACAAAGGAACATACAGATGACTAGTCTGAGTTTTTAATATGATTTTTGTCTTGCGTTTTATTTATTTCTTAGCCTGGGAAGAGGATATATTGTTTGCTATTTTCTGCAGGTTGTTTGAGTTATATGGTCATGAAGATAATATAAAATTTGTGTGCAAGGAGTTTCCTCTCCAAGACGTTGGTCCACAAAAATGCATGGCCTTTAGTGTTGATGGCTCCAAATTAGCCATAGGCGGAGTTGTAAGCAATTTTGTGAAAAATTATGTCTACTTATATTTCATGATGATATTGTCTTGTTGTCCTGACGTTGTGTTACTTTGAATCTTGAAGGATGGACATTTTAGACTTTTTGAGTGGCCAACCATGCGCATTATTGTGGATGAACCTAAAGCTCACAAGTCTTTCAGAGACATGGATTTCAGGTATAATTAGCTTTCCTCAGATTATAGCTGTACTAAATCCTCCGTTATTTATCATAAGTGAGAATTTACCTGATATGAGCTCTGGGGACCTATAATCTTCAGTGTCTGTGCACTTGCGTTGAGTAGTGATACATCTTGTTCTCTTACTTTTCTCACACTTAACTGCTGAAAACGTTGATTATAATCTAAAGAAACTAAGTGATGTGAAAATGAAGTGAAGGATCTTAGTCTTGTGTCTTTTAACAATTCTGATGTAGATTTTTCACTTTAAAGATCAGAATGAAGTGCTTTTTTCATCCAATTATAGTCCCATGTGGATTTTAGCTTTTTGGTTCATATGTTACGCATCACATCAGATTGTTAAATTGTTGTTGTTGCTCTATGTGATCCTATCTGAGTGTTTAAGTGGTTTGTTCTCATGTGGAATTAAAAGTGAATAAGGAGACGAACGGTGATCTAATTTGCAGGGTTCTATCTTGGAGGTGGATATTATGGGATGTAAAGCTACATTAACTGAATTTGGATACAGAATTATACTTTATCCGATATTGGTTATATTTAAGAAGTGAGAAATGTCCATAGAAGAGCTAAACATCTTGATATTTCAAGAACGATACATTCCCAATCAAGAAACCCTAATACATGCATTTATGCATGGATTTTCATTCATGCTATACTCTTTGAGTTTTGAAGTGTGAATCTGATTTTTAAATATGATCATGAAATCTTCCTAGAAAAAAAGTTTGAAAAGATTTAAGAATCTTGAATTTACAGTGCCTCTTATTGCAGTTGCAGAAATGATACTTAATCCATGGATTATGGAATCTTAAGAATTATTGTTCCTATGATTTTCTTGACCAAGATTTTAATGTCTTTTCCTATGTTTATATATATACAGCTTAGATTCAGAGTTCTTAGCTTCCACGTCCACAGATGGTGCCGCCAGAATATGGAACACAAGGGACGGTGTTCCAGTAACTTTATCACGAAATACAGTAAGTTCTGAATAATATGATGTCTTACCTGTTAGACAATTGTTTATCCATTTTTATGTTGATGTTATAATATCCTGTCTTCCACATTGCAGGATGAGAATATTGAGCTCTGCAGGTTCTCTAAAGATGGGACAAAACCGTTTTTGTTCACTACTGTTCAGAAAGGTATTCTAAAGTCTGGCTTTAGTTAATGAAGTTATTAAATTGAGATTGTGTAATTTTTCTTATTGAAAACATTGTGTAACTATCCAAACTTGTGTCAATAAAACAGGCAATAAGTCATTGATTGCGGTTTGGGACATCAGTACATGGAAGAAAATTGGACATAAAAGCCTGTATAATAAGCCAGCTTCCATTATGACAATCAGTTTGGACGGGAAATATCTCGCATTGTAAGATCTTTATCCTTTTGTGTCTCCTAGTAATGTTGAATTTCAATTATCATCATCTTACTGTCCAATACCTTCCTTAGATATGCACTGTTGAAGCTAAAAAATGGAATTTGACATCATTTTGCAATTGTGAATCTTAGTCAAAGTATTTTTACATGGATGTTGAATGAATCATTGAGTTGATTTAACATTTAAAGTTCCGTGATGAGATTGGCCAAAGTGAGGCATGAAGTGGACCTAAAATAGAGTAGCATCTGGTTCCTATTCCCCTTCCAGTTGGAGTCTAGCGTAAGATTCCATCAAATTGATTTGAAGTGTTCCCATATTTCAAAAACACCATCTCTTTTTTTTTTTGAACTTTTTGCCTGAATTATGTTCTTTTGCTACTCTTGATTTGTCTTCAATTTGATGAATGTCTCCCCTCCCACACATGACTTTTGATGTTTTACAGCTAGGGGTGGCAATGGGGAAGGGGGGTTGAACCTTTCACCCACATAATTTTCAACCCGCCTCTTCCCGCTTAAGATTTTTTTTTCCATTTTGTTATATTTAGGTAATACAAAATTAGTGTCATATAAAAATTTGATTCACTTGCCTTTTTTGTCTTCCGTAATCACAACATAAAACAAACTATGACCAAAGTTCCAGGAACATACCTTTCCTTTACGGGGTCTCATTACCCCTTTGATCCATCTTAAAGTGTTATAAATACAACCTTCGATGCTGAGGTGGTACAACAAAGAGTGCTCACTCACTCGGAAGCATGTTAGGGGTGGGAAAAAGTTAAAATAGGATAACTTTGGACACTTAATTTATTAACATTAAAACTTAAGTTGATATCTTTTTAATTATTTTCCTTTCTTTCTTTGTGAAGTAGAGTCGAAGTCTTTTTTTTTTTTTTAATTTTCTAGAACTAAATTGATTTTTCACATGCTCACCACGTACAGAAGTCGCTGATGAATTTTTTTCCGACGTTTTCTCATCCATTTATTCTACTAAATCGTCTTCCTCTTTCTCACACTCATACTCCATTAATGGAAAACCTTCTCCCCACCAGAAAAAGTGGAATCCTTCTTATCACATTTAAGGGTGTGTTTATTAGAGTTTAAAATAGTTCAGGGTGGTAAAATAGTATATGGTGGTAATAGGTTAAAGATAAAGTTTCAGGTTTAATATTTTTAAATCAAAATAACAGAGGCTAAGAATTTTTTTTATTTTTTAATAGTTCCAAAAGATTTGTGATTTCCAGGATTTATATCTTGAAAATTTGTTTGCTTGTCTTCCCTCAAAACTTCAACTTCAGACACCTAGTTGTATCTTATTTCAAACCACCCCCCCACCCTTTAATTTTAAGAAGATCTGTTCCAAAAACCCTCGCATCCACATAAGCTGTAACTTGCTCCATTCCTCATAGGCTTTAATGGCTGCACCCCATTTGCATTGTTATCTGCTGCAGCGTTTAGTTTGGTAATGCATTGATCCGAATCTATGCTTGTCATTTAAATGCAGGGGAAGCAAAGATGGTGATGTCTGTGTTATTGATGTGACAAAGATGGAGATCTCCTCTTTGCACAAGAGGTTGCACTTGGGTACTAATATTACTTCTCTGGAGTTTTGTCCCAGTGAAAGGTATGTGCAATTCTAGCTATAATTTTCTATGAAGTATTGACTCTCTGTCATTCGTCTTCTGTTCTGAAGCTTATGCCTTCTCTTTTAGAAGCCATGTTTTTCATGGAATTCTAAACAGTGTTAGCATGTCTTTTTTCTCCACAAGATATGTATGGAGAGAAATAAGAGGAAATTGTAGTAGATATAACTCGTGACTGAAGGGTGTAAAGGGAAGCTTTTTTGTGACAATCTTGTACGTAGTACATACGACTTTGTGATGCCAAGAACCTTTCATGAATATCTTTAGTTTATGAGCTACTTTTGCATGCAACAGTCACAACAACTGATTATTGAAGAAGACAAAAAATTAAACTTTAACTAAAGACTAACTTGGCAGCGTGATCTTTAGCTGCAAAATATACACCATGAATGAGTGTATACTAAATCAGCTATGTGGTTAGTTATGTCGTTGCTAAGGCATATATATATGATTTATCAAATAGTTCCAGATGTCCTTTTGCCTGTCCTGTGCTAGTTGAATTTTGTTTTACTTTCCCTTTTTTGGTAGGATTGTGTGCTTTTCATTTTTTATATGTGAAGAACATAGACTTAGGTCGAGCGTTGTTGGAGCTTCATGGTTTCTATAAAGCTTCAAGCTCGGGAAAAATGAATATCAATCCATATGGTTGGATGTTGGACGGTTTTGGAAGAACTGAATATTCTGCATAGGTTTTATGTCATGTTTTCATCATATGTGGTTTATTTGGTTCTGTTGATGCTTTCCTTAATATGCTTTCTTGTTTCTGAACAAAGGTTCAGATATGTCTGCATCTGCACTGTAAGCCATTTGCGGAAACTCTGTTTAATCCTATAATTCTGGAGAACTGTTATAATGATCAACATCATTTCATTATGAACTAGATATGTTTGAGATCAAATTAGCTGTTTGAACATGATCTAGCTCAAACATGAAATGTCGCTGATCATTGTAATAGTTATCCTGAATTATAGGCATAAACAGAGTTACTGCCAATCGGGTTTGCATTGCAGACGTAGACATTTCTGGACCTTCATTCATAAACAAGAAAGCATAAAAAGTAAAACATCAGTAGAACCACATAGAAGAAAACATGATATAAAATCTGTGCAGGATATTCAGTTCTTCCAGAACCTCCTAACGTCCAACCATATGAGTTGACATTCATTTTCCCCTAGCTTGCAGATTCATAGATTCCATGAAGCTCACAATTGCAGTAGTTGAACAAAAACAATGGTAGACCAGGATCTATATTCTTCACATATGAGAAATGAGGAGCAGGCAACCTACGCAAAAAAAGAGAAGTAAAACATATTTTGCTAAAGGACATCTAAAACTATTTAGTAAACCACACATATATATATGCCTTAGCAACGAAATAACTAACCAAATAGCTGATTTAGTAGACTCACTCATGGTGAATAATTTGCAACCAAAGATCACGCCACCAAGTTGTTATTGTTCTGAGTCTTAGGTGCTAGGTCTCGGTGATACCTGATGACATGATTTCCTAATGATAATTTCTCTTCACTAGTTGTTGCCTATATTTGTGCTCTTCAAAGTTGAAACCTTGTGTCTACTAATGTCATTGTAATCTTTCTCATCAACTATTCTTTAAGAATCAAAGCCCCTATTCTGTCTGCTTACTAGTGCACACTTTGGCAGGGTGGCTCTTACCACTTCCTCTCAATGGGGAGTAATGGTGACCAAGCTAAATGTCCCAACCGATTGGAAAGGTCCGTCTCTTTTCCTTTCTGTGTGTAGGGACAATCGCGTGCATTTGACTCCAAGATTGACTTTTTTTCTCCCCATTTCTTCAATTGCAGAGTGGCAGATTTATCTATTACTCTTGGGATTGTTTTTGGCATCAGCTATTCTATTTTACGTGTTCTTCGAGAATTCTGATTCTTTCTGGAACTTCCCTGATCCATCTACAAGACCAAAGATTGAGACTCTCCATGTTGATGCAACATCTGAAGAACAATGGAGTAGCTTTGGACCTTTAGATTTGTAAGCTGCTCTTGTAGCGTTTTCGTCGGATTTCAAGATGGCAGGACTGAAGAAAGAATATGAAATAAGTCTAGCTTTTGGAGGCATTTTTACTAGCATGTTTACTTTCTAACTGATGAATGTTAAAAATATGAGAGACTAATATTGCCTTTTTTTGGATGTTCATTTTATACCACAAGAAAAATTTGATGCAGCATAATGTAGGTTGTTTTAGTGTGGCAAGTTTCTTGTAATGTTTAATCTTTTGTTGTGCTATGAACATGCCTCCTTGAGTTGAGAGTCGGGTTTATCAGAAACAACTTCTCTATTTTACTAAGTAAGGGTAACGTCTACGTACACTTCACCCTCCTAGACACCATTTATGAGATCGGGTATGAGGCAATAAGTTATTAGATGTATATATTTCAAAACAAAAAAATTAAAGTTTTGTACACTCCTTCAAGGGAATTATTCTAGGTTGATTAAATACTTCATTTCATATTAGTAGTATCACATTTTCTTGATTTTTTGGTTAATTTTGCCCTTTAACACTGTTTAATGTCTCCAATATTGTTTATTTTAAAAAATAATTAATATTAAGAGGAAAATTGAAATAAGTGCTAGAGTAATTAATTATATCTTAATTTCATAAATTAACCAATATTTTGAAACGAATACCTATAATAATGTTGACCAATTATTATAGAACATAGAGAGTATAAGTGTACCAATTGTAATGGACATTTGATTTTCGAATACTTTTGTACTCTTTCCGTCTCATATTAGTTGTCAAGCTTACCAACAATGTTCATCTCAAAATACAGTCAATTTATAAAATTAAGGTAGAATTAATTATTTTTTTCCATTTTATCCTTAAAAATAAATATTCTTGAAATAAGATTAACTAGTCTTGTTTTTAAATAGCGGAAATAACTTGATCAGAGACTTTTGTATTTGATTCAAATTGTAAATTGAATTCTTCTATTTACGACTTTGTCAACTGAACACTTAGACAAAAAATAAACAAATATAAAGGTCTCTTAAATCATCGTAACAAAAGAAAATGTGACAACTGATACAAAAGGAGCTCTTAGTATTCTACCAAATGAATTAATTATTATACCTTTTCTTGGCACGATAAAAATGGCTTAAGCATTAATAATGATATATGTACATAAAACAAATACTCTCTTTATAAAACAAGAAATTTGATTTAAAAAAAAATTGATCTACCAACCAAATATTCTTTTATATATATATAAAAATAAAATAAAATAAGGATACCATTTATTAATACAATATGGAAGTCCCAAGAATTGGTAGTGGTCTACATGTTCAAAGGTTCATGAGATTTTTTAGTTGAAAATAATATATATATATATATATATATACATATATATATATATATATATATATGAAATATTATTTTATCATGTAATTAAAAAATGTAATTATAATAATAATTTTATTAAGCATATTTGACTTAGTATTTTCTACTTGATTTTAGTGGTAAGCATTTTATCACAAACATTTATTTATAACTAATGTTATTTGCTTCATGATTTTCATTAATTCATTTTCATTCTCTTTCAAAAGCTTAAAAATAAAAAAACATCATTGATCTTGAACTCTTTTCTTAACAAATATTTTTTCCATTTATTTCGTAGTATTTTTTTTTTCTATATAATTTGCGTTTGGCTAATTTTTACAAAAATAATGACATCTCAAGAAATATCTGAATTCATATTTGAATTAAAGAGAAAATAAAGTTTTCAAGGTATGGTGCTCTCTCTTTTACTTTATCTTTATCTTACCTTAGCAACTTTTAATATTTATTATAAGATAGTCTAAATATCATCTTTGTTGTGTTGTTGTCGTAAAGTTTCGTTTTATTATATTTAGTTCTTGCTTTTTTTTCTTGGTATGTTATGTTGTTATCATAAAGTTTCGTTTTATTATATTTATTACTTGCTTTTTTCTTTGGTATGTTATGTTGTTGTCGTAAAGTTTTGTTTTGTTGTATTAATTTCTTGCTTTTTTTCCTTGGTATATTATGTTGTTGTCGTAAAGTTTTGTTTTGTTGTATTAGTTTCTTGCTTTTTTTTCCTTGGTATGTTATGTTGTTGTCGTAAAGTTTCGTTTTGTTATATTTATTTCTTGTCTTTTTTAACTTGATATGCCGCTCTGTTTGATGGTAATTAATGTTGCAGCTATTTATATCTATTTAATGATAAAATTTTAGATTTCGCTCACTTTTCTTGACTTGATAGATGAATTACTAATGGGGTGTTGAAGTTATACCCCAAATGTTTTTTTCTGCTTCTCACAGTATCTATTTCGAAATTCGATTAATACGTAAATTCACGTTAAAAAAGTCCATTTTGACAATAAACTATTTTAGTAATATAAAAAGGAGGATTTAGTCTAAAATGATGTGGCAATAGGTTTGAGCCATGGACTAATGCTTGTATTAAGGGTGCGATCCTTCCTTAAATCCTGTGTAAACGTGAAATACTTTATCCACCGAAATTCCATTTTAATGCTTGATATGAGTATCTAAATATTGATTAGAACAAGTTATTTGAACTTTGGAGTAAGAAAATTTAAATATTTATTGAAATAATTTGTTGATGTGGAAGAAAAATCCACCAATAACTGTTATATTTAAACACTTTTTATATTTCTCTTAAAACTCAACTTATAAGATCTCTTTGTACTTCATAAAAATGTCCTTTCCTCATTTATATAACCGGTAAAATTATTGTCACGTGACCATACAGTCATGAGCTCGAGCTGTGGAAATAGTCAAAATGTAAAGTACAATGAACCCTTGTGTGGTCCAACCCTTCTCCGTATCCCCATACATAACGGAAACTTAGTGCATCGAACTGTAAAAAGTGATTGATCTTGTTTCTTGATTTTTACTAGGAGTACTGTTGATGAAGAAGGAAACTGACGATTAGGACATGTCAAAGAAACATGTCCAACGAAGCTGACTGACGTGTCTGCAACAAGTGCTGTAAACTCGCCAGTCAGCTTTGTTGGACCTGTTCCAATCGTCAGCTTCCTTCTTCATCAACACTTGCTGTAGACACGTCATCAGCTTCGTTGTGTGGTCCAGCCCTTTTCTGAACCCCGTACATAACGAAAACTTAGTGCATCGAACTGTAAAAAGTAATTGATCTTGTTTCTTTGATTTTTACTAGGAGAAGAAAAGAAAAATGGAAGCAAGAGAGTCATTTTTTCCAACAAAGTTATTTGGTGAAGAAACAAAAAGAACATGTGAAAGAATTTGGAGATGTTTAAAGAAAGACAAAGTTATTACAAGTATTGGTATATATGGAGTTAAAGGTGTTGGAAAAACAACCTTAGCTAAACTCATCAATCACCTTGTTGAACAAAAGACTAAATCCCAAGTTATTTGGATAAATGTTTCTCAACAATGTAACATCAAAGTGTTACAAAATGATATAGCTAAATCACTTGGATTTGATCTTATAGAAGAACATGATGATGAAAAGAGGGCAATCGCGTTACACGAATCGTTCAAAGTGAAAAAAGATTTTGTTTTAGTACTAGATGATGTGTTAGAGAATGTGCCTTTGAAAAAGTTAGGTAATCCTCTAAAAATTGAAGGTGGAAGGTTGATAGTAACAAGTTGTTTACTCGAAACATGTCGAAAAATGGGATGTCAAAGGGAATTCAGAGTGAAAACACTCGAAGCAGAGGAGTGTTGGAGTTTGTTTGTAGAAAAACTCGGGAATGAGATGATTGTTCCGCGTGAAGTTGAAGGGATCGCTAAGGTTATGGTGAATGAATGTACTAAAGGACTTCCATTTGGGATTGTTGCATTAGCTGCAAAGGTTAGAGAGTTGGAATTGAGTAACGTTGATGAATGGAGAAAGGCGTTTGATGAATCATGTAAAGAGGAGAACAATGATGATGTTATGAAGATGTTGTTATATAGTTTTGATTCATTGAAGGATGAAAAGTTACAGCAATGTTTCTTGTACTGTTGTTTGTATCCAGAAAATGAGAATATCTCGAAAGATCATTTGATAAGTCGATTTGTTTTAGAGGGACTAATCGATGAACAAGAGAGTCGTGAGGCAGAATTTGAAGAGGGATATGCAATACTGAACAGATTGGAAGGCGTTTGTTTGTTGGAAAGTGGCGTAAATCATACTGTGAAAATGCATAGCTTGATTCGAGATATGGCATTGAAGATCACAATTGAGAATCCTATGTTTATGGTTAGAGCTGGAGTTCAGCTTCATGATGCACCAGAACAGAATGAATGGATCGAAAATTTGGACAAGGTATTGTTACGTATATATACTATGTTGCTCAGATTCTTCATACATGTCGTTGCTTATTGGCACGTGCTTATTGACATGTTTGAAGAGTCTGAGCAACGTAACTTGTTAGAACTTGATGAGATAGATAGATCTCGGTTTTTTATGATTTTGTTTCGAATTGCAGGTATCTCTAATGAGGAACAAGATAGCTGAAATACCAGAACCAACATCAGCTAAGTGTCCAAGGCTAACAACACTGATGTTGCAGCAGAATTATCACTTATGGAAGATTCCAGATTCTTTCTTCGAGCACATGAAGGCGTTACGTGTGCTTGATTTAAGCCACACTTGCATTGAGAAGTTGCCTGATTCAGTATCTGAGTTGGAGAATCTCACTGCGCTCTTCCTTGCATTTTGTTGGAATCTAAGGTCAATTCCAACTCTGGCAATGCTCGAGTCATTGCAAGAGTTGGACTTGAGTGGCACCGGGATTCAGACTTTGCCTGAATCCCTCGAGGCTCTATTGAGCCTCAAATGCCTGAGTATGTATGCAATGCGTTGGCTAGAGAGGATACCAATAGGTATATTGCCACAACTCTCAACTCTACAACGCCTAGTGTTATCGCACCATATAGACGTGCAAGGTGAGGAACTAGAGGTGTTAAACGAGTTGGAAGAGTTTCAAGGTAGGTTCTCTACTATTCATGACTTCAACCGGTTCATCAAAGCTCAAGAAAACGAGGGATGCCTCGTGTTCTACAGGATTCTAGTAGGTGACTACGATGGTTTAGGACAAATGACACAAATCGAGTTCAATCATGGAAGAATTTCAGATAAACTAGTCAAGTGTTATGGACTTGGTAAAGAAGATGAAGTACTATTGCTTCCACAAGACATTCAACACTTGAAAATCGAGAGTTGCAACAACTTTAGTACTTGTCTTTCCGAGTTCTTGTCATGTCTATACGATTCAAAAGATTTGAAGTACTTCAAAGTTCGTTGGTGCAACAAGCTCGAGTACCTTATGAAGGTAAAACAAGGGCAAGAATCCGTCTTATTACCCTCTCTCGAGCATCTTGATCTCTTCGAATTGCCTAGTTTCATTGGTATTTTTGATGAATGTGAAACAAGTTTGAGTCCTTCAATCCCTCTTGTTGGTACTTTTTCCTTCCTTAGAATGATACGTATCGAAAGATGTCACAACATCAAGAAGCTACTTCCAATTGATCTATGCTCAAACCTGAGACATCTCGAGAGGATATATGTCCTATCATGTAGTCAAATCGAAGAGATAATTGAAAATCATGAAAATGATGGAATCGTCGTCTTTCCTAAAATGACAAGAATGACCTTATGGTCTTTGCCACAATTGAAAAGTATATACAATGGAAAAATGAAGTGCAATTCAATAAAGAAAGTGTCAATAAAGGGATGTGTTAAGTTAAGGAATTTGCCTTTGTTTTTTTCACATGAAGATGAACTCAAAATTCCCTCTACACTTAAAGAGATTGCTATAAATTCAAGTGAAAAAGAGTGGTGGGAATCTTTGGAATGGGATCATTCAAATACAAAAATTGAACTCCAACCTTTTCTTAGCTATTTGTAACGATTGTGGTCAGATTCTTCAAAAATGTTAGACGTGTGTATGTCTGATCTGACGATCTGAAGCATTATTCTTGAAAAGTTCGAGGAATGAAATTTTACTTTCAAGTTCAACTTTATTTTTATTTTTGTAATATTGATGGTTTTATTATATAAACTTACTAAATTTTTATATTCTTTCGTTGTCAAACAACATAGACAAATGCCAATAACAAGTATATGATGTCACGTAGAACACATGTCTACCTGTTCAACTTTATATAAATTTAAGTGTCTACTTATGCACACCCAAAGTTGGAAAGCATAGAAGTCAAGTTAAATAGCACGTTAATGATAAGTAAAACATAATTGGTAACCTCGTAAAAATGGTGACTAACCTGCTATCACACGTTAAACGATATATTTTCAGGAAAAAGAATGTAGAGAAGAATAAAAAAACATAGTTTAAGTTGTCTCATTAACAAATTTCCTTTATAGAGTAACAAAATCTACAGAAAAACTAAACCAAATACAATGTAGCAAAGTCTCACATCAGAGTTTCAACTAAGACTAATTGCTCTTTGGATAAATACAATCTTAATGAAAAAAAATACATACCAAAAATGAGATTGGAATTTTTTCGTCTCTTTTCGTGGAGAGTTTTCTGCATAAATACTGTAAATAACCATCGCGAACCCCTTGTATAATCACATATGTTCAACATCATCTTCCCACTGTTCGAGGACGATAGAAGCAAGTGCAAGTCTATATGCTGTGGACCTTAAGTTTCTAACCAGGACATAGATCTCCTTCTTTCTTTTCCTAACGCCTACAGCTTTCCACTGTTCCTCTCTCAAATGAGCAAGACAGACAGCCTCGCAAAGAGCCACTGCTGCAGGCTTCTTACTGAAGGATAAATACGGATGAACTCAGTGCCAAATGAAAGAACAAGTCATAATTGCTAGGATGCAAATAAATTGGGAATTAACGTTTAGTTTACTAACCTTCCTCGAACAAATCCTGTTGTAATAAAGCCAATTGGTAATCGATAAGATTCTTTGGCAGCAGGATCTTCAGATACTTGAAATTCCCATTTACCAGTTGCTTGCTGAGAGAAGCATGTTCTTACGAAGGACTCGGGTACATGAAGTTCGCCTTTGGAAATCTCTGATCTGCATAATTCAAAAACAGGTTCATTTGATAATAAGAAGCACCTCTAAGCTCTCCCTTTACTTCTATTTAAAATTAGTTACGGTTAGACACTTTCGGAAAGCATCAGTAAGATTAGTCCTGTTAAACATCAAAATGCAAACGTACTAATAATTGAACAGAGTTTTCAAGATGGCTATTGGATTTCCTGACTTAAGGAGAATGGCAAAGCACGGGCCAAATAACAAGAAGATATCGTATGCAATCTACTAAGCATGTGTAACTACTATATGTATATAAATACTAACTACTAGCTAGTGAAGGTGATATAACTTTGTCCATCCGTAGGTAAATGGTTCCACGTAAACATCTTATTCGAGAAAAGGGAAAATGACTCAATTCTAATAAGCCTACAAATTAAGCTTACAAAAGAACCGTGATTCTGCCCCATCAGAACTTCCAATGCCAAGTGTTCTCTTGCTTAGAATTTGGTGCATTATCATAGAACAGAGCTAATGCATCTACTGATCGGCCAAATAGTAGAGCCTCGTACGTGAATGTGTTTCTAAATGATGATAGGCTCTATCCAGATGTTTTATGGAAGTCGTATTTTTGGCAGATTACATGTCCTAAGTGATCTGCCAAAGATATTTGTTATCAAAGCATCATCATTTAGCAGTAGGATTAGTCATGCATATTGTAATGAAGAGGCAATCATGTTGCAGATAAAATTCTTAAAATGAGCAAATAAATATAATTAAATGGGATAAAGCGAGCAAATAACTGAATACAAAATGGATAATAATAGTCACCTGGTTGTGAACAACATTACATCATCAATTTGAGGTGCACAAACAACTGCTCCTTCTTCGAAGGAACCTTCTCTGTGGGCATGCAGAATAACTCTGACCAAACACAGCTTCTGGTCCTGATTTATCTGGTAAATGCCCTTATCTATATCCTCATTGAATATTCTTTCGTCCTTCATAAATTTGGATATGCACTTTGTCCTGTGAAGCGCTTTAGGAAATAAAAGTAGATGACTACCACTAATCTCATCCAAAAACTGAATCAGAACATAAGACGTCCTTGCCACGAATCCCTCGAATGGAGCACTGCAACTACCCTCTGAGTCAGTTATGCATCTTCTCGAGTATGGAGTACTCATTTCTAAGTTCTTTATCATATCGTTTGGAGAAAGCTGTTCATGTTGCATCCAATCATGACCTGCCCCACTGAGTCCTTCTAGAGCAAGGCGGACACTATCCCATGGAGATGAAACAGGAACTTTCCAAGTCCTTGTGTGAGGAGAACGGAGCTCAGATTTTTTATCATAAGCAGCTTCTTCCAAGGCCATAAAACAAGAGTGTGCGTTGCAATCAGGTAATTCCCTTGGAAAGCATGGCAACCCAAGCTGCAAAGAGAAAAGACATATATTAGGATCTAAAATTGATGTCAAACTCAAATTCAGAACGAAAGCAGAACATGCATACTAACATCACAAGCAATCCAGTGCTTCTCTCTCAAACCAATTGCTTGAGCACCATTGGTCACCAGAGAGATCCAGAAGACCTTAATCCAACACAGCGGAAGAATAATAGACCATCTGAAGGGAGATTAAAAAGAACAGTGAGGTATTCTCTGTATAAGAACATGATATCCCTATCAAAGCATGATGTTTAATTGCCTCATTTTCTTAAGTAATTGAATTGAGGAAGAATCAAAGGTGAGTACTATGAAGGCTGATTCTCCCAAGTGGTTAGACTAGCAAAAGAGATGTGACAAGATTGTTGTAGAAGACCAAAAAATAGCTATTCAAGAAAGAAAACGTAACCTTAACAGAAGTGTACGATCAAAATACATTAAAGGAAAAATATGAACTTATATACTTGATAGTGAAATTTCATTTTTATGCTCTTGGTATTGAAAAGTTTGAGAGAAAAATGAGTAACATGTTACACATATATAAAGTTCTAGCACAATCATAAATCACGATTTCCCCAGAATTGCAAATATACCATCTTCCAAAAGTTAATGTGATATTTCATATTTGAAGTGACATCTTATGCCCTTTTCAATTCCTATAATTATTATTTTAACATATTTATTACAAACTCTATTATAAAAAACTACTCATTTTTATTCTCCTTAATCTCCATGAAAAATCAACCTAGACAAACAACTGGGATAGGAGGCAGACACAAAGACACATACGCATATGCATTTTATGTTACACATTTCTTATTCTCTATAAAATTGTTTTCTCTTATTTCTATTTGTAGAAATATAAGAGATGCCTTTTGCTTTGTCTTTGAAAACGGATCGAGAATGTATTGGTAAGGATCTCTCCCCTGACATTTGAGGGCTGACAGTTGCTTGTCTAGCTAAGCCCTACTGAGCTTTCTGGTAAGCAAATTAGCAAAGAAGTAAAACACTATGTTTCTATTGACTAATAACCTTTCGTGATACACCTGCAAAAAGCCAGAAACTAGCACAAACCAATAGGACAATTACCTACACTATCAACTATAGAAAGTGCAGTTACCATTTGTTGTTAAGGTGGATGCATATAAATATGTATTCTCTTCAAAAGTTAAGCCTACAAACTAAACCAGAAAAAGATGTGAAAGTAGAACAATACATTGTATGAAAATAATGACATCAACCTAGCCACAAGTGGAAGGTTGAAGACATCAAAACTCGAGAACAGGTGTTTATGGCATGAGATTCCAGTTTCAGCACATGCAATATGTACCATAGTCAAGTGAGTATATTGAGCAACCATGTGTAAATATAAATCAGGACTCATGTTCATTTCCAAAGACTATGCATGGAGATTCACCTTATAATAGAAGTTTTCTGGTTGTCACTTTTCAGAAGCAGTATAGGGCAGACACTAGAAAACCGTCTCTCAACAGAAGGTTGTTGTCTGCCTGATTTCACATCACCAACGCGAAACAACTCCATACGCTGATGGTGTTTCTCCATGCAAAGGATGTTTTCTTCTATTGGAGGGTCAAAGCCTTCTTTAGCATCCCAGAGATCTATACACTCAGATAAGCCAGGACTTCCTTCACATTGTAAGGACGAGCAAGAGAGTAACTTCATGTCCCTTTTTGGAATTCCCTTCTCATCTTTCTTGTAAGATAGTATATTTTGACCCTTTGCTTCCAAAGGATCAGTAGTATCATTATTCAAAAATCGAGGATCATTGACAAAGAGAGAAAAGATTGCTGAAGAAAGGTTTTGGTCGTCATTCTCAATGAAGGATGCATACTTCACCAGGGAAGAATTTACTGAAGAACTGCATAGAAAACAAAGACGTTCAGTAATCATGTTCATAAATCAGTCAAAATGGAAAGGTTGTCCCTTCAAAAAAATCACCAGGTTGCAGGATGTAAAAGCTTTTGAAGAAGCTCAGATGCCCTTGATCCAATCAGTTCCAACTTCCCCAGACGATCCTCAAGGGAAATGCAACTAACTCTGGAGCCAGCAGCATCTACCTGAAAAACAAGAAGCATTATTTCTGATCTACAGCAAAATGAACAGGCAAGTAAACACGTCTTCAGAAAACTGTATGCATTCATAATCAAAAAGGGAATATGTATTCAGCCATCACCATTTTATTATACCATCTGAGACCGAAGAAAGTAACAGCGAGACTACTATATATAACATTAGAAATGAACACCACATGATTCTTTACTCAACCTGCCTTTCACAAGCATTTAGCAAAGCATTATATCCTTCACTGAAAGCAGCAGCATGTATCCAAACCCATAGCCGTCTTGAAGAAGCACATCCATCAATCTTCTGTTGTTCACCACATATACCGGCATGGTCGACCTTTGTATCAGTTTTCCTACACTGCTGTGGTTGCCACATATAGGTTACAGGAGCAATTGTCTTAGAAAAGGTGGCTCCTACATGATGGAGCTGCCAGAAGAAACACAAGTATCATGCAAGCAAATTTCGGAGGGCATATTGCTTTAATCAAAAAAGCAAGATGGACCACCCACCTCAGCACTACCATAGATAGCACCAGAGAGTACGTCATTACGAGCATCCTCACAATATGAGTATGGAGAAGGCACAAGCATAGTATTTAGGATTGACAGCAACAAATCCTGAAAGAAAATGTGAATGAGCATGTTATATAAGCTCAATCTCTAGCTAACAGACGTCAACTTTTTCCTCGCTAATCCTTTTTTCTGGGCCCATAATTGCAAGTTATGGGCCAACATATGATAAAAAAGCTACATACAATTGTTTACTTAATTTTCTTTATAAGACAAATATTTATTTAATTATGTCATCACTTTCTAAGTAATCCAGACACCAAAAGGAAATATTTTAAAGAGAAGAACAATTATCAAGTCAGATTTTGGCAGGAAAGAGTGAGTAAGTGCCTGCCTGTGGACCCTCCAACTGGACAGCACTGCAGTAACTTGCATCATGTACAAGTACTCCTCCTTGTAGTTTCTTCAGAAGAGCTCTCGAGCCCCTCCCCCTGCATCATATATTCATGATCAATGAAATATAAACAGGCAAAGGACCTTCTTCCCACAATAGAAAGAATACAACAAGGCAAATAAACAATTTTGAACAATGAACAACTGTGTTTCTTAGCAAAGAGCAGAAAGTTACTATTACCTGCCTTGAACACCAAGGGGAAGGTAGAATCCCCAAAGTTTTGTCATTGCGAAACGCTTAGCATACCATAAGTGGGTTCTGAGTCTCTTAGTCCCATCTCCTGAAGTTGAGAAACCGTTCAGAGAATTCTTTTTAAGCTCAACTCTCCTACGAACATGGCGTGGAAGCATTTTTTTATCGTTCTTCAAATGGTCTGGCTTATTGAGATTCTCATCTCCTAGTTTCTGCTTCTTTCTAACTCTACCTTTTGCCACTCTATTGTCATGTCCAGTTGTTCGCCTTCTCTTGCTTCTTTTAGATCTAAAGTCATTACTTAACCGCTCTTTTACAATTGAGTGGAGAGATTCAAGTTCAGAAGCTCGAGACTCAGCAAACTTGTTCACATTAAGGGTTCGAGGCGGACCTGCTACTGTTCGAAGTTTGCCTTTATCTGGACAAAACATCATGTTTCTCATATGTTAGGTGTTAATAATACTTTCTTAAGCCTTATAGACCCAAAAATCTCACCTTTTTAAGCGAATACCCGGAAATTTTATACAAGTAAAATTCATGTCCAAACAAACTTCAAGTTCCAAAAATCACAACTTCTAAAAACCCAAAACTCAAAATCACAACTTTTTACCCAAAACTCAAAATCACAACTTTTTTTATAAGAACAAAAGCTCAACCTAAAACATAATGACACTGCAGTCAGACTCCTCCATTACAATTATGCAGCCATTCATGGCAATTTCACATAAAAGTCAGCAACTTTTGGTCCAAAACAACAACAACAACAACTAGATTCTTCTCTAAACATGAAATAAAGTTCCATCTTTTTTATAAGTAATTACAAAATTTGGGTCACCAAAATCAAGAATCAACAAGAAAAACTTTTTTTCATGTTTTTTCTTAACAATGCTTTGTGGGTTACAGAAAAAAATCTAACCTTTATTCATTCTGATGCCCCAATTTGAGCTTCTCTTTCTGCGCTAACTCCTTAAACCCTTAAACCCCTAGTACGTCTATCTACTTTTGAAGAAACAAATATTTTTTACCATTTTATCCTTTAAATAAGCTTTTCAAAATAAGGGCAATTTGGTAAATGAACTTTTTCAAAAGTCGGACTTTAATACGCATATCGAAAAAAAAGAGATTTAATATCTTAAAAGGCCACTAAACTTTGACAATTTATCTAACAAAATCATTAAACTTTGTTTTACATCACTAAAGTCAATAAACTTAGCAATAAAGTCACTCAATCCATTTTATTACTAAAAAAAGTTATTGACAAATAAATTATTAATTTTATATGAATCTCACAAATAAATAAAATTAAAGACTTCCATTTCCTCTCACAAAACTTTTTAAAAAAAGAATCAACTAAAATGTATGTGCAAACACAAATTCAAATTTAAAAACTTATTTATTTACAATTTTGAAAAAATATTATTTTCAAATTTAAACAAATTTAACGTTAGCAAACGGTGAAAATTACGAAGTAAAAGTAATGTTTTTACCTATTATTTATAGCAAGAAACATTTAAAAATCGTTGTACGCTGAAGAACTTAATTAATAAATACTTGCTCTATTTTTGACATTTATTTATTGTTTTTCTTTTTGTTTTGGATTTAAATTGTTGTTGTTTTTTTTTGCTATAGTACTTTTACTCATTTTTTTTATTAAGGAGGCAAATTACTATGGTATTAATATTAATGTAGTATAAAAATAGAAGTAAATTATTCAATAATATCATAAAAAAAGAAATTCATAATTTAGTTTGTCTCCGATTTAATGAGTTTTCTTCAATTTTATTATTTGTGGATTTGAATTATATGATATAAAATGTACGAATAATTCATTTTGCTACATCAAATTTTTTTAATAAGAAATTTAATCAAGTGATTTTATTGATAGAAATATCCAAATTTAGTAATTTTATTGATACAAAATAAAGTTTATGACTTTGCTAGATGAATTCGTAAAATTGAGTGACTATTTAGGGCATCGATTATCTAATTCCAATAATACCCTCGCTAAAAAGCAAAGCCCTAATAAGTACTTCTGTTTTTGATCCGCCATTAATTTTCTCACTTGTTTCCTTCATCTCTGCAATTTCAGTGGTAAAGAAAAGGTAACTAACTTATTTCTCCATTAAATTAAGCTTTAGAATCTCTAGAAAGAGTGATTTTTCTTCTTTTTGAATGAATTTTTTGAATAAAAATTATATCTTGATGGATATTTTATTAGTTTTTTTGAGTTCTTGTTGCTGGTTTTACTTGGTTTTGTTCTTCTTCTGCTGCTGCTGCTGCTGCTTTTTTTAATGGATTTTAACTTGTACTTGTTTTTAATAACTGTGGTGTTTGGGTTAATTTGTATGCACCTCGACTAATTTCACACGATACGAGAGAGTATGTTGTCTACCAAGGCTAGGAAACATAGGAAGTAATGTCTCTAATGGAATTTGTAATTGAGAGCTTGTGTTTCGGAACTCACATTGACCACTAGGCTACGCGCTTGAGTGTTAGTTGTTGTTTGAGATAGAAGGTAGGTGGGTGTGTTTGAGGTATAAGGGAATTTCGTTCAATTTTTGACAGATTAATTCACCCGAGACTAGATTTGAACGTCTTCCGATGTTTCTTTGCCCCTTAGTATTGAAGGGAGCAAGTTTATTGAGTATCATGAAAAAAAAATGATAATTACACATGTGGTATGGGTTATGTGTTGTTTATTGTGTTTCCGTTATGGGTTATGTGTTGTTTATTGTGTTTCGGTTATTGCACTATTTTACTGTTCTTTGTTCTGAATGCTTTGTACTGCTTTTCTTATTGGTTTTCATGTTTTCTTCACTATTGTGGTACTAATTCGATTAGCTTGAAAAGAGACTGATGTCCGTCATGAAAAGTAATAGTAGCATTTTGTATCCCGTTTCAAAACAAAAAGGAGAATCGGAGAAACATGGAAGATTTTGTGATCTTTTTTTCAACTAATCTGGTTTAATCAGTAACTCGTCTTGTGAAGCCTTAACCACTAAGTACTGAAGCTTTTATTAGCCTACAACTGATTAGACTTTGGTTTGAAAGCTGAATAACGATTATGTACTAAGTAGGAGAAAGCCTTAATAAAACACTTTCTTCCGGGAAAAGATAAAAGGAACTACAAGGCTCACGCTTGTTTTTTTCCTTCCAAATTACAGATACATCCCTCTGCAAGCAACTCCTTGTGAGTGATTGAAGAATAATAGTTTGAACACGGTATCCTGGCTTCTGGTGATGAAGATGTATGAGCTCTTTATGTCTTCGTTCCTGATTGAAGTCCATTGCTTCGTTGAGCGTACTAAGTACATGGTCTTTGTTATTTATTTTTTGCAGCCTCGAAGCAAATGCAGGTTCTCTCACAAATTTTGAGGTGCTTGATTTTCTACGCTCCAGAGGTGCAGGAAGAGATCCTACGCGGGTCATAGTCCCGATTGCACCATCAGAGTTCAAGGTTGGAAGTTACATTATTGAACTTCTTGTTTGAGAGTATTTCGTTGTGCCCGGCAATATCTAATGTTTCTGATCTTCTAGGTGTATGATTATTTAGAGCAAACTGCTGCTTGCAATCAGACAAGACAAGCGATTGGTGAACTCATGGGAAAATGTAAATGTATCAAACTGGAAAAATGTGAATGTATCAAACCGAAACAATGTGGATGTATCAAACTTGAGGGGGATGAGATCGTTAACATCATCAATATCAGGCCATCTTCACTCGTTGAACTTTATCCGGTAATTTCGAAAAGATGACGTTCTTGGTATATTGACTATTTAAACTTGCAGCATCATAACTTGTTAGATGTCTATGAACTGTGGTTTTATTGTTGCACAACATGGGATCTTAATACTTGTAAGTAATCGACATTAGAAGATATGGTTCACTCATCTGATTTGAGCAAATAACAATGGTGCATCAGTCGTGTTTTAGTCATTAACAATGGTAAGCAGTGTGACTCGCTAGTAAGGTGATTGTTGGACAGAGGCGGAACCAGAATTTGTATTTCAGAACAGTGACTTGTTTCTTAACACAATATACATTGCTTAAGGAATATCTGTTGTGTTCGGCCAAAACTATCATTAACATGTTATGTTTATTTGTTTCTTCTTGATGTATATCAGATATTAAGGAAATATGACGCCCTTCTTGGGGAAGCTGCAGAAACAGTGGAAGAGCTTGTGGAAAACGTGGTGCAGCTGTTACCGCCTTCTCCAACTCAAATGCAGTCTGAAGAAGGAACTGCTACAGACGATGAAGAAGCTCCAGATGGAGAAACAATGGAGGTTGCGCCTGAAGTGTAAATTCTTGTTACTTTCTTGAACAGAAACGGTTTAGAATGCTGAGTTCTTCCATTCGCGCTTATATCTTGATATTGGCTTGAGGAAAAAGGACTTAATCCAGCTCCGAATGCCTAGTTATATTCGTTGTCTCAGGATTTATACGATACGATGAAATGAAAGATCCGATGGTAAATTTTTGTTTTCTTTTTGATAGTTAAATATCAGTTTGGAGTGACAATTATTAACTCACTTTAATCACAGAGTCATAAAGGTTGGAAACACCAAGGAAAAATAGAACAATAAACAAAAATATGGTAAGAAAATACAAAGAAAACTTGATAAAGTGTGGTAAGATACTAAACAAATATCAAAAGAAGGTATAAATTACTCCTCAAAACTATGAATTATAAAGCATGCTATAATGAAGTTGTAATGTATAATTCGAATTTAGTTGGAGTTTTAATGAACCTAAAAAGAAATAGCAGAAGACTAGAAGTACCAATCATGTAAAAACACATATTATTAGGACCCTTGTGGTCAATTTTAGATACTTTGAAACTAGTCAACCTATCTCACGTTAGCTTACTCACACGTACCAGATGAAATATTTGATCAAATCCAGTGGTGGATTCGGGATTTTTGTTCAGGTGGTTCGAAAAATAAAAGTATAAATGTGTATATAAGCCAACAAAATAAAATTTCAAGAAAGTAATAGTATATAATTTTAGTGGCAGACCGTTGAATTTTTTGGGGATTTAAAACCACGCTTTTAGCATTCTTTATAAAATGAAAAACTAAAAAAAAAGTGTAAATTCAGCAGGGATTTGAACCCTTGACGTGAAGGTTAATTTTCAAGGGAAATGCCACTAGGCTATCTGTTTCAATTTGTCATTTAGTGGCCCACAAAATGGAGAGAGAGGCGGGCTTGGCGACAGACTGCGTCATGGAGCAAAATCGTATTTGGGAGTGGTTCTTCGGATCGATCACATATTCTCGATCGTGTCTTTTGGCTTCCACTCCAATTGACCTCTCTTGTTTCCATCCCACTGTGAGAAGGTAGAGAGCAAACCAATATCGTCACTATCATCAATTCGATCTCATCAAGAAGAAAACATTTAGACTTGTTATCCAGGAACTGGTCTTGCGGTGCATTCACTCCCGTTACGAGAATGAAACGAACCCCCAGTAGAGCGCAATGAAAGAATTTCGTCATTCAGTCGAAGGGGACATGATAGAAGCTTCAGGATTACCCGAGCGGTGAAAGAGAAGTAGGGTTCAGGTCAATCAATCCTGTTTTGATTATACCAAAAAAGGACATTTGAAAGCAGATCAAGGCAAGGATCATCTTGCAAGACTAAATATTACTAGGTGATCGATAGCGAAGTAGTACCGTAAGGGTAAAGAACCCCCGGGAGTGAAATAAAACATGAAAGCGTAAGCTCCCGAGAGGATAAGTGGTTTCAAATAGTATATATCCCTCCCTCTTCCAGAACTTTCCCTATAAAAGCATTAAGCATCACATTGTTCCCTTATTTTACCTTACTCTGTTTTCTCTACTCTCTAAAGAAGAAGAAGAAAAATGTCTCTACAAACCAAAACCATCGTCCCTTCTCGCTACATCACCTTCACAATCCCAAATCCTTCGATTCACCATCACTACAATGCTTCTCGTCTCCGCATTGCAGTTCTTGATTCTTCGTCCCCTTCAGGACGCACTAAATTTGGTGTAATGGTGGTTCCGGTAGGCCTAGAATCTGACTGGGTTTATTCAACTTTTGAAGGTCATCTTCAAATCCTACTTTGTCACACTGACTTCTATCGACTTGTTTTAATTGGGAATTCGCCGAACCCAATCAACCCAACTTCACATAGTCCCGTGATAAATCCAAAGGATCAATCGGTTATTCAGCGTGCTTTTATTCGGCTTCTGAATGATGAATTGAAACCGTCTAATCAAAGCTCTACTGTTTGGTTTTCGACCCGTGTAGATATGGTGATTCGGAGTTTGGTGTTGGGTAGATTTTTCGGGAAGATTATTGGGGAAATGTTGATTGAAGATGTGGAATGGAAATTAGAAAATGGGGTCGGTACTGAGTTTAGAAGAAGAATGAGATTTAGGAAATCCCCATATCTGTTTGAAACTTACATGAAGATCCAACCCAATAAAACTGATTTTGTTAACATGGAAGATGTAGAATTCCAGATTGTTGATGATGGGGTTTTAAGACCTCCATATTTGACTCCAATGGTAGCTGGTTTGAGAGTAAACCACTTACTCTTAAACAGGAAAATTCAAAAAGGGATAAAACCAACAGCTCTCTGTTTAGGTGTTGGAACAGGGGCTCTAGTTGCTTTTTTAAACTCTCAATTAGGATTCAAAGTTTTAGGGATTGAAACAGATAGTATTGTTTTGGATGCTGCTAAGAACTATTTCGGATTCGAATCGAGTAACAACTCGAGATTATGCACTGGGCATCCATTAAAAATGGCTGAGAAATTCGCTACTCAAGTTGAAACAGATGGTTTCCATGGTTACATTTTGGATAATGGAGAGTGTTTGAATGAGTTTGATGATAAATTCGATCTTGTTATTTCGGATTTAGAAGCTGCTAATCCTTCTGTAGTAATGAAATCTCCTTCTGCAGAGATACTTCAAAAATCCATGCTGATGAACATCAAGAAACTGCTGGGAGTCAATGGGGTTCTGATACTCGACGTGACGATTCCAAGGGAGAGATATTACGACGAAGTGATTACTCCGGTGATGGAGGTTTTCGGGGAGATGTATGAGATCGATGTCGAAAATGAAAAATACAGTGTTGTTATTGCTGCTTCAGAAACTGAATTTGGGGCTTTCGATCCAAGTGAGAGTGAGTTTCTAAAGACGTTGAAGAAAGTAACAGGATCTTTTCCCGAGGCTGTGAAACCGGTCTCGAAGAAACGCTGAGTATAATTTTCTTTGATGCATTAATATTCCGTGTTTAGACTTTCGAAATACATATATTGCTTATAGAATAACGAAAAATAGCTAAAGTTAGATGAGCTTTTGTACAAGTTTCGCATTGGATCAAAGATAGAATAATACAAGTTTTTACATTTTATGATTTAGCTAATTATGATACAATTTTAATTAGTTAATTAGTTAGTCTAATCAATTAATTAGTTAAAATAGTTAGTTAGTTGGATTCTGTTATTGTTAGTAGCATAACAACTTATTAGTTAGTTACATATTTTGAGATTAGTACATAATGTCTAATCAATTAATTAGTTAAAATAGTTAGTTAGTTGGATTCTGTTATTGTTAGTAGCATGACAGCTTATTAGTTAGTTACATATTTTGAGATTAGTACATAATGAGAATTAAAAAAAAGAGAGTAAATTTTAGGTTTAGCAAAAAAAATTATTATATTTGTATATTAGAGCTATAGTTTGTATAATTGTGCGACATAGCAAATTGTATTAATATGTATATTTTGGGATGCTGATACAAAAAATCAATTGTATAAGTATATATTTGAAATCTGTGTTCGTATAAAGCGAGAAAGAAAGAAAGACAAAATAGAATTAGGTAAGAGAAGATTTGTAATTGTATAATTTTAAGAGTATAGGACGAAAATATATTTGCATTTGTATATACAGTTTTCTCTTGCTTGATAAAACACAAATATAATTTATACATTTGTGTATGTAGAAAGTGAGAGAGGCGAGATAGAGAGCGAGAGTGGGGAGCGAGATATCTGGGAAGAGAGATGAATGACAAAGTGTTTACTATGGTAACATTTAATTTTAGTTAATAGTTTGCTATTTTATACTATTTTCTCTTTAAAAAATATTGTCTTAACCTTGAATTTTCTTTAACACATAATAGTGATTTTAATATTAATGATTTAAATTATTTTTTAATTAAATGTGCTAAGAGAAATAATACAAGTAGAAGATATATTCAATCAAATAAAAAGACCAAATTTTTTGCCAAATACAGAATTATATTAACAGTTTTCTATTTCAGCTGAAAGAATTTTTTTTAAAAAAAAATTGGAATTGATTTAATCTTCTTTAAGATCAATAATGTCTTAAGAGAGATCAAACAAATTAACTATTTTATCATCATTTAAAAAAGAAATTATTAAAACAAACTGATTATAAAATAATAGTTAATTAATGACTTCACAATTAAAATAACTAGTAAAATAGATTTTAAATAAAAGTATATATGATGAAATAAAATATTAGCGTTCTTCTCTTAAGTTTCTCTTTAGGCTCCTAATATCGTTGAGTCAAACTTGATTGTCATTATTGTTCCTTTAATGTGAATACTGAATACCAAAAGATAATCGATGAAAAGAAAGAGAGTAAGAAAGTTTCTTTAGGTTTTTATATAAAAAAAAATAATTAAATTATTAAGTTTATGATATCTTCATGCCCTTTAATCTAGGGTTTATTTATTAACCATTAAATTAAATTAATACACTTGCTAGGAATTTTCTAAGCTGCTTCCAAATTCCTACCCCTTTCATCATCTTCCATAATCTCTTTATATAATTTTTATATTTCAGCCAACTTGTTACTACGTGATATGTACTTTACAAAAAAAAATAATTGACTTTTTATTTTCTTTTAATATTATAATTTCCATATCTTAATTTTCAAATCCATCTTGTCTAATGTTTTCTATATATAAAAAAAGGCATAGCCTCTTCTCCTCCTATCAAGTGTTAATGGTTCAATATTTGACTATTAACATTTGGATATCAAAACTCTTCGATATCGTATTATCTCGATGTTTTAAATCTTTTTTTTTTATTATTCGTTCTATCAAGAGTCTATTATACTAAATTAATTGTTGTTATTATTATTATTTGGATATCAAAGGTATAGTACTAGTGATTTTTCATTATTTTTTTCATTTTAAACATATGATTATCTAATTAAATTCCTCTTTTTGATTTTATATGTAGAATAATTTTGGCACAAAATGGATATGGAGATTGATGTGGTAGATTCTTTCATAAGGAACAACCAAGAAAGCTTTGGGTACAATCTGCAAAGCCTTGAAAACAATATGAAGGTATTAAATGACATATCATTAGAAATTGAGGTACAAGTCAAAGAAGCAGAAAAAAGGAAAAGAAAAAGAAAAAGAGAAATTGAAAATTGGTGTGAAGAATTTGGGAATATCAAAAATCAATTTTTAAATTTGAAGAAGGATTTATTAGAAGAAAAAAAATGTATTATTTCAGAAAATTTATGTGTGATTAATTCAAGAGTTGAAGGATTTATTGAGCAAAGTCAACATGTTCATCAAGGCCTTTTGGATGATCAAGATTTCCAAAAGGATTTGCAAAGAATTTGGGCATGTTTATCGATCGACTGTTAATTATTCAATTTTTAAATTTTATTTAATTCTGATAAATCAGATCGATGAGTATTGATATTTTATTATTGGATCAATATATATATATATATATGAATTAACATTTAATGGTGGTTTTAAGATTTTATGTTACAAAATTAGATGCATATGTTTCAACTTCATCAAGGTATTGATGTGGTATACACTTAAATATTGTCATGTATGAATATTTTAGGATTTTGATTATTTATATAGTGAAATTATTTATTTTTATTTTTTATTTTATAAATTGATTGGAGATCATATTAATATGGATGAGCCTTTAAGATATTTTTTTTCATATTTACGGATAGAATTCAAAATATTTGCTTAAGAGCGAAAAAAATAAATATTCATTTCACCATAATGCTCGACAATACTTAAGAATCCAGTAAATTATTACGCCGTAAGTCAAATCACCTATTATCATTTTTTTTTATTTAACTATATCTCAATATATGTCTTGAGTAAGCTGGTTCAGATGTTATAATTATGTAATGACATTTCCACTAGTTCATAATTTAAAATATTATTTTTTGGCATATCTCAATAAATAAGGTTAAATAATATCACCTATAGAGAAAATGATCAAAATTGTTATTAATGTATATTTTAATAAGTTTATTAATATTAATAATAAGGGAAGTTATATATTTTTGAAAAAATAATTAATATAGAGAGACTCTGTTATATTTTATATATAATATTAGAGACAACTATACATCATAAATCCCTTAATAATCGATTTTTTTAATTAGTGACACTAAATTATATTTTTTTCGTCTATTTTTATCTGTCATGTTATGTTTTCCAAAAGTTAATTTGATTAATTCTCAAAGTTAAATTAGATATATTTATTTGATATTTTAAACAAAAAATTTAGATATTCAAAAACTATATGAAAAGTACTATGAATAATATTTTTTGCATATTAATATGATGAAAAATTACATCTTAAATTGTTGATCAAAGTACTTATAGTTTAATTCTAAAACTAGAAACCATGATAAATCATAGTAGACAGAGGGAATAACAGATACACAAATATTACATATATTTTTGGGGGAAAAGACAAATATACTTCTAAATCATCGTAAATGATATGTAGATATCCCCGTCATACTTTAAGAACATTGGAATCTCTACATATATACCTTTCACTGTTCTTATCTATCAATACGATATTTAGTAAATATCGAATTTGTGGATAAGATTATGACACGTGTATATCCATTAGTAAAAAAAAAGACATCAATCTCCTTAAGATATGACCGAATACATCTACATACCATTTATGATTATTTGGAGATATATTTATTGTTTGATCCTATAATTTTCGTCCTTCCAAAATTATACTACATCTTTTACTTTTACTGCTATATTAATAGTTCGAAATATAAAATAAATAAATAGGAAATTAGAAATAAAAATATCTTACTCGAATATATTTTTCATTTTTTTAAATAAAAAAATCATATTTATTAGTTTACTCGTGGCACAAAGTTTGTCGTTGTCATAATTACCCCATGAAAACATTAAAAAATCTTGAAGGGTATTATGGGGAATCTTCAAAAATATACCTTTTTAGTTTTCATTTGTAAGTTAGTTATATATATATAAAAAAAAAACTATCTTCGTACAAAACGCCAAAAAAAAAAAAAGACAAAAAATATCTATATAATAAAGTATAATACAGTGAACTGATAAATAGAAAAAAAAAGGATAAAAAATTGTTCATATCAGATTCACATTCTTCTTTTAACTCTGCTTCAAATCTATTAATTTTTCCAATGAATTGCCTTCAGAATCTTCCCAGGTATATATATATATATATGTATTATTTTTTGTTTGAATTTAATTAGTCTCGTACAGAAATACAGAATAAGATTGCGTATAATAGATCATTGTGGTTCGGGCCTTAAATTTTGTTGGATTAATTTAGTTTATTTTTGGTTTTCAGATCCTCTGGTTTACCACTGAGAAGTTTCACAGGCAACTCAAGAAAGCTTTATTCCACTGTTGTTTCACTGGTAATTTTCATTTATTGATAATTAGATTTGATTGGAAATGTTTAATTTGATTTTTGTATTGTATTAGTGTAATTGGAAGAAAAATTATATAGGGGTATATATCTCCATTTTGGTAGAAATTGGCTATACCAAATCGAATTACTCGGTGCTTGTGCTGGTGGGAGGTAGCAGGTACGTGTTGAATTAGTCGAGGTGTGTGTAAGTTGTTTGGATACCCCGTTTGGTAGAAATTGGCTATACCAAATCGAATTACTCGGTACTTGTATTGGTGGGAGGTAGCAGTAGAATTAGTCGAGGTGTGTAAGTTGTTTGGATGCCACGTTTGGTAGAAATTGTGGTATACCATATCAAATGACTCGATACTTGTGCTGGTGGGAGGTAGCAGGTAGGTAGTTGTGGAATTAGTCGAGGTGTGTGTTAGTTGGTCTGGATACCATATTTGGTAGAATTTGGAGATACTAAATCAAATTACTTTCTTGAAGATTGAACAGAGTTACTTGATATTTGTGTTGGTGGGAGGTAGCAGGTTATATATACCTTGTGAATTAGTCGAGTGGCGTATAAGCTAGCCCCGGACACTACAGTTATAGGAAAAGTTACTTCGGGACCGTGTTTTATTGGGGTTGTGGAGAAAGTTTTAGCAATTTTTCCTTTGGCTTTTCTCGCTACTTGGAGCTTATGGTTTTGTTTCTATAAAAGTGTAGCTCTTTCTTCTCATTTAACTACACGAGAAGCTAAAGAAGCAGAGAAACAAGTCACGGCTGTGCGTGAAAAATCGAGAGTGTGAGGGTGCTATGGTAAGTTGTGCAAATAAAAAAAGCCATCTTTTTTATATTTTTTTACAAACGTGGTGTTCCAGTCAGCTTGCGAGTTACCATATAACTCTGTCGTCCACCGAGTCTTGGACATATGGAGGAAATCACCTAATCTTTTTGCCTTCGCTGGTATTGGAACCAAAAAATTCATAGTTTTCAAACCACTTCATTGACCACTAGTCCACACCCTTCGGTGCTAATGTAGGGCTATTTCTTGTGGTGTATTTTACTCAACGCTTCGAAGTGGTTTAAGATATTACTTAATACTTTTCAATGTTGTTGTTGTATCATGCTCATTTCTTTTTTGTTCACAGGGGATGACAAAATTTGCTGATCAGCGTCTAAGTATTGTGGCACAGGTAATATTTGAAACAACGATCGATGATTAGATTATTTGAAGAATTGTGGAAACTGCTGAATTGTTTTACCTATTCACGAGAAGGCGAAGCGTTGCTTTTTGATTTCAGCCATTAACACGTCTTTTTGAAGCGACAGTCTCCAAGATTTTTGCTGTCTCATCTAAAAGTTTCTATGAGATGAATGTATAGATTTGGACTCAATTTGACATTTCATTGCTTACGCATCTTAAAGCTAATTTTTCAAGTCCTAATATGGCCGGAAATGGCGAAAAAATTGGAACTTGCTTTCTGCACCTTATTGAAATTAAGTATGTTATACTCCCTCAGTCCCAATCTACGTGAAGGTGTTAGTATAGGGAAGTCGAATAGTTTTTTCTGTGATAACAATTTTCTCGAACATCTGTTGTATATTTTGGATCGTCAGCTTTATTGACTAGTAGTACTTCTCGTGTAGTTTCCAGAAAATGTTAATTAATCCGTTTCTGAATCGGCATTCGCTTACTTGCCTCTTTCTAGGTTGTATCTGGTCCCGAATCTACTACAGAGAAGGATGAGGAAAAATCCGATACATACAGTCATGACATGACTGCAGCTATGGGAGCTGGTAAGTCTATCTTCCTACACGTTTTTTTTTTTAGTTCTATAAACTTCATTTTCTTTTACTTTGAGGAGTTGTCTGGTGCATACTTTTCCGACCTGACTTATCAAAGAAAACGTATTACATAACTACATTACATGTTAGCTAATAGGTTAAGTTATGTGTTATCGTTTTCTACTATTTACTCTTCTTTGTTTCTTCCTTCTTGCCTACCCCGTTGTTGAAGAACACCCGTTTCTTGTGCAAACCGCAAATCCAAGTTTGCTCTATGTCGACATGATTCAGTTATATTAGCGTAACTCTTGGATTATGACATGCACTTTTAGTCATTATCTAATCAAGAAATGTTTGCACAGTCCGATTGACTAACTAATATGTGTGGCATTGATATCGTCGCTGACTTTCTTAATGCAGTCTTGACTTATAGGCATGAGTTAGGAATGAACTACAACTTCATCCGTCCAGATTTGATTGTTGGGTCATGTCTACAGGTAATGTGTAATTCGTTTTCTTTAAACATATTATACTTTTCACTTCTTTTTATTGACTCCAACGAATTATGACAGACTCCTGAGGATGTGGACAAGCTTCGGAGCATTGGAGTAAAAACTATATTTTGCTTGCAACAAAATCCAGATCTCGAGTATCCATGAAATATGTCAAGATTGTTTGTTTCATGTCGGTTTCACAAATTCATTATGATTCCTTAATTAGTAATTTCTAGATACTTTGGGGTTGATATCAATGCTATTCGTGAATACGCCAACAAATGTGGTGATATTGAACACTTGCGTGCCGAAATAAGGTTAGTTCAAGAGAAAAAAAGTCAGCAGTGACTGTATCTCTATCAAAGTGATTGCCGCTTGCAAGTGAATCGTTGTGCATACAAGTTCCGAAAATTGATAAGCATCTTGCTTTTGTGGCTCTATAAAATTTACATATAATTTCTACAATGTGTGATGCATGAGGCATTTCGAAAATTTAATTCGATGAAGCTAATGAACCAGGGATTTTGATGCATTTGATTTGAGGTTGCGGCTTCCAGCTGTAATAAGCATATTGAACAAAGCCATCAATAGAAATGGAGGTGTGACTTACATACACTGCACAGCTGGACTTGGCAGAGCTCCCGCAGTTGCGGTATGTGCTAATGAGTTTCTTTATGTTGTCTGACGGAGAAGGTTGCTATAACTCTAGCGTAGTTATGATTGAACTTACGTTCTATTTGGTACTTTGAATTGCAGTTGACGTATATGTTCTGGGTTCAAGGCTATAAGCTTAGTGAAGCTTTCGATTTACTCATGGTAATTTTCCCCTGTAATGTTGGTTATGTAGTTTCACTTTTTGAAAATATTATTATTGCCGGATGACTTGCTATACCACAAGTGTTCTTTGAGAACATCGTGAATAATCGTCCTTGAGGAAGAAGAGTTTGTCTTTTTGGGTCAAGTAAACAGTAGCTAAACTTATTCTATGTATATATTTTGTTTTTCAACTCGAACTGGATTTTGCGTATCTTGACCATATCTTCTTGCAGAGCAAACGCTCCTGTTTTCCGAAACTAGATGCCATCAAAAGTGCCACAGCAGACATTGTGAGTTCTATTGTTGTTTTAACAATTTATCATCCCGATATTTACCTTATGGCTTTTGGTGTTGGCGTGTGATGCGTGGTAATATATATTGCACTTCATCATTTGATAAAGTGAATTTGAAATTTGACGGAGTATCTTCCTGTTTAAAGCTTACAGGCCTTAAAAAAATGCCCGTAACGTTAACATGGCATGGTGATAATTGTACTACAGTGGAAATATCTGGACTTGATATTGGCTGGGGTCAGGTAATATTCAAGTCTCACAATGGTACTCCATTAGTTATTTTCTTCAGAACGTTTTACGGTTTTTTCAGCTGACCATAGTATACTTTAGTTCATCATTTTCAAATTTCGACTGTCAACTTCAGTTCAGCACTAGGATACACTGCTATAGGTAGAATTAGTCTATGACAATCACACTTCCTGTCTTCGATCTCGTAAGAGCTCTTACTACTTGGGAGAGTACATTCTAGAATAAGAACAACGGTTTCTATTATTGTAGCGTTTCGTTGCCTTTTACATGTTCGTATGGTTCATGAAATACTCTTCTCACGTCGATGCAATTCTGCTTTATTTCATGCTTAATGTTAGAGCTTATTATAGAACGTTATAATGTTTTTCAGAGAATACCTTTAAAGTTTGACGAGGAACGAGGTTTGTGGACTCTCCAGAAGGATTTGCATGTAAGTATATGTTGTATTAGGCTTGCAATTGTTTTGTCCTTCTTCTTTCAATGATGGAAATTGTCGAGAAGCTAGTAAAGTTGTTGCCTTGTGACTAGGAGTTCGGAAACAGACTCTTGCAGAAATGTAGAGTAAGGCTAATTCCGTTAAAGGATGTCATCCTAATGTCGTCTTTATTTACAGGAAGGAAAATATGAATACAAGTACATTGTAGACGGTGAATGGATATGCAACGAGTTTGAGCCGATCACTTCTCCCAACAAAGATGGACATGTCAACAACTATGTAGAGGTAAGAAACTGACTTTTCGTGTGATTTAGAGAGAAAGGTTCTATGGCTTCCTCTGTTTCGTCCTAGTTATGCCTTCTTCCGAGGAACAATACATTAACGCGAATCACTGACCATATACATATGCTGCAACGATGAGGACGTTTAGCCTTTATGTCTAACTTTTACCCTGACCGTTGAATCTAGAGTAACGATTCTTTGGCTTCACGGTTATCATCTCTTACCTCTAACGTTCAACTTGGACGTGCCAACAGGTTCTTGATGAAAATCCAGACAACATCACTAGTGCAGCAGTACGAAAGAGGCTCACCGGTGATGACCCTGATCTTACCTCAAACGAAAGGCTCATAATTGAACGATTTCTCGAAGCTTATGCAGACGTAGAATGAAGGAATACTTATTACCTACTATACACTGAATAATTGTAAGCAAAGTCAATAATATAATCTGCTAATAACTCATGCAGTTGTAATTAGTATGCAGTTTTACATGAATGAACACTAGTTATATCATATATGTTGTAGTGAAGTAATAACATGCTTAATCTTCTTTTTTTTGTCTATTGGGTTTCTGATTAAATTTGAATACGCGTGTGAAAAAGTAGCACGCGTTTCATAACTAAGGTAAGTTTATTCTCGAAGCTCGAATCTAAGACTGGTCTGGTACTAGTATTCGTCTATATGTTGTAGTGAAGTAATAACATACTTAATCTTCTTTTTTTCTTTCTTTTTTTTTCTGTGTGTGTGTTTTGTGTTTCTACATCTGACTAAATTTAGATTCACGTGTGAAAAGTAAGACACGTTCCTTAACTAAGGTAACTATTTCAGAGCTCGAATCTAAGCCTGATTTTGTTAAAGATAGACGAGTACTAGTACCCTCTACCACAATGTTTGGTCTTCAAAGCCCACAACTGTTCTATATCTTGAGAAAACGTAAAATATTTGGCCTCTGTTACTTTTTATTTGTCCATTTTAAACTTGCACGTTGTAAGAAATAATTATTAATATGAATATTTTACTATAATATTCATATTGATTGATACATAATTTTAGATCTTTGGAAAATAATTTTGGAAAAACAAGTAATGTTGACGATAGTCACGGTACTAAGAAAAAAATTTTTTTTTGATACGTTAAAACAACAAGTAAAAATAAAATACTTTTTTGACAGTGAAAGAAAATTAAGAGTGGTCGAATCAAAGCATTAATGTGTAAGCACAAGTGTCACAATTAGATTCCTAATCACATGATTAAGCATTAATTAGGCGTGTCGGTGATTTTTATTTGTCTTGTTATTATAAAAATAATATTCAAAATTAATAGTGTTAAAATTGTAAAATAATGATAACAATAAACAGTAAATTCTCAATTGAGAGTTAAAATCTTTTATTGAAAAAGTAGATAAATTTTAAAAGAAATTTATTCCTTAAAATATTATATAAAAGAAAACTTTGTACTCCATTAAATTAAACCAAGATAGATCTAGAATTTCATCGATATATCAACGTGAATCCAATGATATTTTATAGATCTTATATATGTATTAAGAAATTTTTAAATATTTATATATATTTAATTATGAATTAGATTATATATTAACTTGAGATCGATAAAAAATTTGTACAGTTAAAATAATTATGTTAAAATTGAACTTTTGTCAGATTCACTTGATTTATTTTGAAAGAAGTACTGAACTTTTTTTTATGAGAAAATCATAAAAACATAAAATTACAACACAAAGTCGTTTCTTTTTTCATTTTTCTAATTTCGATTTTCATAAAACTAATTTTAATTTTCGTTAGTATCAATTGACACTAGATAGAAAAGGTTTTCGATCAAAGCTTTTGAAACTATTCCGAAGTAACTTTAGGATTTGATTTTCAATTTTGATGTTCGAGATTCTAAATTCATAACTCCAATCTACTTCAATTTAAAATCTAAAATAAGAAAAAATTAATGCACTCCAAATCTATCCGATAAAACAAATAAAATTCAAATTCAAATTCTAAAACCGTCAAAATTTGGACCACAAACCCTATTTCCAGATTATAATTTTCTGTTTTTGTTTCAATAATTAATGGCATAAGTACGTTAGTTTCTATTAATATAAAAAAATTATGCTGACAAAAAGATAACTAAAAGCAATTTTGTAACAAACTTTTTGTACGGTTTCCCAAATTACTATGAATAACATATATAGATTTTTCAAATTTATAGAAACAAAATTATTTATTTGTAATTATTAATTATTCTCCCACTTTACTAAAGTATTATATTATGTTAAGCGTGTCATTAATAATTCAAATATTACATACTTATTATCTTACGTAAAGGGAAAAAATAATAATTTAACTAAACCATATTTATTTGTGGATCTCAAGAAAAAAGAAACTTTTTTCATGTTTTAATTTTTTAATATTAATTACTTATTTTTTGAGATTTAATTATTAATTTATGTAAAACAAAATATTTATATCGATTATTTAACTTTTTTTAATAATAAAATAATACTTCCAATATTTTTCTGCCAGCAAAGCACGTAGAGCCCACAGATCATATCATCACGTTGATTATTTAATTACAAATTTATAAAATAAAATTAGAAATATACAAAAAGTAAATAAAGAAATATTACTAGTATTTTTGGTCTCTATATTATTGAAAATTCAGATCTGGTCCTATTAATTTATAATTACATTTACTAATTTTCCTTTTCTTTTTATTATATCTCAATCACATTTTTATTTAATCGATCTTAATAGTTTAAATAAAAAGAGTTTCTTAATAAAAAACATTCTCTAAATTGATAAATTCAAATAAAAATAAAAAAATAGATAAATATAATGATAAGGACTTGCATAAGTTGGAGAAAAAAAATATTTTAATTCTATAATATACAACTTTGATTCGCCTATTATTATCTTCAATTAATTATTGTGTATATTTTTAATCTAAGTAAAAAAAAACCCTCTAATACTGAGTAATAATATAAGTCTAATATAATACATTAATATGTAAATGATGAAAGTAAAAATTATTTTTTCCTTCGTTTTTAATTTGTTTGTCCTATTTTTTAGCTGGTTTAGAAAAATGTCTATTCTTTTTTGTAACTCTTTAATTTCAATTTTCAATGTGACATATTTAAAAATTCAAAAACTAATGGTAAATTCTACATAATTTTAGTTTTAAAACATACTTAAAATTCAATTTTTTAAATTTCTTAAAGTTCATACCAAATCAAAAACCGACAAACAAAAAACAGGGAGTAAAATTTTTTATAAATATTTATAAAAATTAAAGAATAAAAAATACAGCTAAAATATTTTAAAAAAAAATTAGCTTTTTACTTGAATTATCACGTCTTTTCTTACCTTATATAAACGATAATGATATTTCAAATTAAAAAAGAGGACAATTTATATATAATTGAGGTATAAAACTCGAAAAAATGATACTTTAGGTGTAAAAGGATTATAAAAGCATACTTAAAAGTAATTAAAGGTCAAAATGTGTATAATCAATAACTTGAAGGAGTGAAATTAAAATTTTCAATAATTAAGGGATTAGAATTAGTGTTAATAATACTTAATTAACAAATAAACAGTGAGATTACAGAGAAAAACGAGTGTAGAAGCTGTGTAAAGCAAAACAATATAAACAGATTTCTACTACTGCTATTCGCCATTTGCCATTTTCTTCCGATTCAGAAATCACACTCTTTTCAATGCCAAAAACGGAATTCAAATCACAAATTCATAAAAATTCCGATTAGATTGCAATGACGATGGGACGTAGCTCCGGCGACGACAATAAGGATAAGAATGATAACAATGCTATAAGCTCCGGCGGTGGATTTCACTCGATCCGTGACCGTTTTCGTTTTAAGAGAAATTCACAGAGACCGACGGAGACGGTAACGTTGCCGTCTTCTTCTTCTCCGTCGGATCGGCAGTGGAAAACTCCGGCACGATCTCATCATCACCATCACCATAACCGATCTTTTAGTAGGAAGCTGATTTTCTTCTGTTTCAGAGGGAAATGGTTATATTTGTGTATATTTCTGGTTATTTTTGTTTTTGCGTTAGCGTCTATGGTGTTACAGAGTTCAATCATGTCGGTGTTTAGGCAAAATGAGAGAGCTCGTTCGAGATGGTCTGTCAGGGACGATTTGAAGTTAGGAAGTTCATTGGAGTTTGTTCCACCACCGAGGTTTCAGCTTGGTAATGGCTTGGACTTGGTTAGGAATCAGCCTAGAATTGGTGTTCGGCCTCCTCAGATTGCGCTAGTAAGAATTCTATATACCTGTGTTCATGTTTAAGTATGCGAATTGTATATTTATGGTTAATAATAGTAATATACAATCTCCATAGAACTTAGGAAGCTGTGAACGATTGTCATGAAAATGCAGAAGAAAGCAAGTTCAAATTTAATGAGTGAACTATTTTTCAGTAAAATCCTAAGTGAATATCTTGTAGATTTTTTTTTTGGTTGAACCTGTAGGATCTAGATGCATGTAAGTGGAGTTTATTCTAGAGCCTTAGAGCTAGGGAGATGATGATTCAAACTTAAGAATTTCATATCATTGTGTGAATTGTGATAGTGACAGGATAATATTCTTATCAGCCTGAAACTATATGTTTGTCTAAATTTGGAGGATATGCCGTAACTTTTTGTTTGTTAATTAGTGAGAATAAGATATGAGCACAACATTTTGACATATTTAAGAATTTACAATCCCCTCTTGCTCATTATTCATGACTTGTGATCTTTACCTGGTTCCTGCAGTTTTTGAGTTTTAGCAGATGTGAGTGATTTTATGTTTACATGGATTATACCTTTCCGATTTCTTTTTAAAATGCATGGAGAAAAGACTGGTTGTGAGAGTCAAGTCTCCATTTAATTTTGTTGTCTTCATAATATATTGTATCTTCCCTGCTGCTATTTCTATATCAAAATGCACATTGCATTGGTCTCTTTTAACTTCCACTAATTTAACTGTGCTTCAATTTGACTGTGTAAGGTCTTAGGAAACATGAGGAAGGACCCCCTGTCATTGATGCTATCTACTGTGGTGAAGAACTTACGGGGCCTAGGCTATATGATTAAGGTAATTTTTGGTAACTTCAAGTTATAATATCTGCTTGCTGTATCCTATATATTACTGTCTAAGACATAATAACTTAAAGCGTCTGTGTTGCAACTTGCAATTAATATACACTTCAGATTGTAATTCTGCTACTAAAGATTGTATTTCAGCTATAGAGATTCTTTTCACCTGAAATTTCTATTTTAGATTCATAGATAACAAACTTCTTATTTGAGATTGAGTAAAAGTTTGGTTGCAAAGAGGTAAATTGGGGTTAAGAACTGGATTACCGTGGCCTATTGAGATTAATACACCTTAGGTTCGGGAAAATGTAAGGGGGTTCTTCTCTTGGAGCTGGGAGGGGACTGATCTGGCAGGCCGTGGAAACAAGTTTTTTCTTTTTTTGAACTATAATGTCATATGTTCTTCCTGTTTGCTCTGCAGTTTCTTATTTAAGTTATGGTTATTCTTATTTGTTATGATTCCTTATCTTTTTTCCATCCATATCTTTTAAATGATAATTGCATCACACATCTGATTATGACATTTTAATTTGTCTATAAGTCGTTGGTTCTCTATCTGAACTTGGGATTAAAGTATGATGAGTGGAAAATATGGTACCATATCAAAGTTGTGACAGAAGAATGCACCTTTTGTGATAGTGTTGTATAATGGTTATGTGCAATCTTATGCCCTACCTAAAACTCTTTTTTGCAGATATATGCTGTGGAGGATGGCATTGCGAGATCCATATGGGAAGAAATAGGAGGGAAAGTATCAATTTTAACTGCTGATAGATATGATCTCATTGATTGGTCAATGTAAGCATGCTCTGCCATCTTGGATCCTCATACAGTCCATTTCTGTGACTTTGCTATCGTTACTCTCAATTAGCTTGGTTTATATTAGTTTCTGCATTTTCATTCATGCAGTTTTGACGGTGTTATTGCTGATTCACTTGAAGATAAAAATGCTATATCAAGGTATGACTAGCCTATTGGATGAAGCATACTTTTTTTTATTCCAGGATATTCAGCATGAACGTCATGTGAGCATTATTTACCAATAACAAACTAAAATGTGTGTTGGTCTTCTTTTTTGAAAATTTAAGCTATTTTAATGTGAAGTGTACGGGCAATAAGTTTTATTTACAGTCTCCTTGTCCTAAATTCTGAATATCTCTTGCCAGAGTTTTAAGCATTACTTGCATATGCTTGACTTTTACAACATAAAAAAAAATATTTGACCTAATGTTGCAATCATATTTGAATGAAGAACAGAGCTGTAGGATATTATAATAATTCAATCTTACTGTCAAATTGATTATGTTATTAATAGATGATTCAACACGAGTATGTTCAATTTTTATTGCTACATTCTCGATGTACTCTAGTCTCTAAATGATGCCTACAAAGTACCATAGCCATATCAGTCCTTCTCAACATGGGTATGTCGGCAACACAGGGAGACCATGTAACAAAGATGAATCTAGATCTAGTACTAATCCTTTGCATTTCTATATTTTGTTTGAGATATTATGGTTTGTGAGTTCTATATTTATGCAGCCTTATGCAGGAGCCTTTTTGCTCTGTCCCCCTTGTATGGATAATTCAACAAGATACTCTTGCAAGTCGCCTTCGTCTCTATGAAAACATGGGATGGGAAAATCTTATTTCTCATTGGAGAGATTCTTTTCGAAGGGCTGATGTTATTGTATTTCCGGATTACTCTTTGCCGGTATATACAACATTCTTCTCTGTTTCTCGTTCTGATTTTATATTTTCAGAATTTTTAAATTTATTTCAAGTACTCATCAAGCTTATCATGTAACAACCGTGGTATTTCTCCTATTATAGATGTTATATAGTGGACTTGACACTGGAAACTTCTTTGTGATCCCCGGATCACCAAAAGACAATTGGGCTGCTGGAAGTTATAGTAGGAGACATTCAAAATCTCAATCAAGGGAGAAGTATGGTTTTGACAAAGATGATCTCTTGGTTTTAGTTTTTGGAAGTTCCATTCTCTACAATGAGCTGTCCTGGGATTATGCGTTGTCCATTCGTCATATAGAACCTTTGCTACTCAAATTTGCTGGAAGTGATGCTGAAGAGAGGCTGAAGTTCGTTTTCATGTCAGGAAATTCCAGTGATGGGTATAATGATGCATTGCAGGTAGAATTCTGAGTGATGTAATAGTAATATAGATAATTCTTAATTTCTGCTTCCTATTTGACTCCTTATTCTGTCCTTGTAATTGATGGCTTGTCTTTGCCTTCCTCTGCTTCGCTAGTGTTTCATCTCAATTTTAAAAGAAGTTTTGTTGTTTCAATTGGAAGAAGGATAAATCTTTTTAGATATACTTACACATAACAACTGAAACTCATTTAGACAAAGAAGTTCTAAATCATTTTCTCTTGATTTTATACTTTAAAGGGCATTGTTGTCTTAGTTACCTACCTAAACTTATCAACTTCCTGTCATCCATCATGTGTTCTCCATTTTTTATTGTTTTCACTCCTTGCTAGTGCTTTACTATGTTATTTGTTAGGTTGAGATGAACATTCAAGTGATATTGAATAATGCTTCACAGCATTTTGCAGCAGCAGTAACATGTGGTTTACTTACTATTATCTATGCAATAAAATTGTAAAAAGCTATACTGTCTCAAAATTTGTAGGATATTGCTAATCGTCTAGGACTTCATGAGGGATCTCTTTCACACCATGATATGAAGGGTGATGTTAATGGTATTACACTGATTGCTGACATTGTCCTCTACTTCTCCCCCCAATATGAGCAAGAATTTCCTCCTATTCTGATACGAGCTATGTCGTTTGGAATACCAATTGTCGCGCCAGACTATCCTGTTATTAAGAAATATGTAAGTCGATCAAGTATTGTTGGCAACCTTTTTAAGCTGAAAAGTAGAATACTTTTGTATTTCCTGGAATAACTTTCTGTATTCAGGTTGCTGATGAAGTACATGGAATCATCTTCTCTCAACACGATTCAAATGAATTGGTGCAAGATTTCTCACTACTTATATCTGATGGAAAACTAACGAGATTTGCTCACACTATTGCATCTTCTGGGAGGCTGCTTTCCAAAAACATGTTTGCAGTGGAATGCATTACAGGGTATGCAAAGCTGCTGGAGAATGTCATAACTTTCCCATCTGATGTCATACTTCCAGGAGACACCTCTCAGATTAAGCAGGAATCATGGGAGTGGGGTTATTTCCAAAAGGATTTAGAGGATCCTAAGGACATAGAAGATCTTCAAATGAAAGATGTGGATCCAATAAATTCCAGTGTTGTTTATGACCTCGAATTAGAGATGACAGGTTTTGTTCCACTGATGAATGTATCTGGAGATGATCTGGAGGCTATAAAGGAAGACTTTCCAAGTGAGTTGGATTGGGACATCTTAAATGAAATGGAGCGTTCTGAGGAAGTAGATAGACTCGAGTCGGAGGAGGTATGTGAATAACTTTTACTGAAAAGTAGTCTTCCCCTGCCCAATCCAATCCCATAACCAAAAGACAAAAGAACAACGAGGAATAAGAAATAAAAAAGATCTTTACTAGTTCATGTTTCTATTTTCTTGAATTCCCTTTGATGCAAGATCTATTGAGCACATTTTTTGTATATGTAGATTGAGGAAAGAATGGAAAAAGACATTGGTAAGTGGGATGATATATATCGTAATGCTCGAAAAGCTGAAAAGCTCCGGTTTGAAACTAATGAAAGAGATGAAGGAGAGCTGGAAAGGACTGGGCAACCAATATGCATTTATGAGGTTTATGATGGAATTGGAGCTTGGTCATTTTTGCATCATGGCTCTTTGTACCGTGGATTGAGCCTAGTGAGTTCCTTTGGCTTATTCCATATGTTTCAGTTTCATATGGTTTCCTCTCGTTTTTTGGCATCTCTTTGTAGTTTGTACAGAAAATGAAGTTTTTAAAAATAAAATGCTATATGCTATACATATTTGCTAATGCAGATTAAGTACATTCTCTTAAATTTTATTTACTTCATTATGTTACGTCTCTGGTTTCTTTGGCTCTAACTATGGCATTTTCCCTTATAGTCAACTAAAGCACGAAGATTGAGATCAGATGATATTGATGCAGTTGGCCGTCTTACCCTCTTGAATGAGACCTACTACCGGGATATCCTCTGTGAGATGGGTGGCATGTTTTCAATTGCAAACCATTTAGATAATATTCATAGACGACCCTGGATTGGATTCCAGTCATGGCGAGCTACTGGAAGAAAAGTATGTTATTAGTTCCTGATGAATCTTGACGTGTGAACTAGTTCTTCTTGTAATTGTTAAACTTGACATTGGCATATTAGCACATAATCTTCTGTGTTCTCTTTTCTTGTTGACAAGTTTCATATAGGATTCTGTACTTATCAGGTTTCCTTATCTAAAACTGCTGAGCTGGCCCTAGAAGAAACAATACAGGCAAAGGTTAAAGGTGATGTAATATACTATTGGGCACATTTGCATGTGGATGGTGGATTTTCAGGAAGCAATGATGCCCTTACCTTCTGGTCAATGTGCGATATTTTGAATGGAGGCAACTGTAGGTAAATATTACATTGCGTACAGTGGGATTTAAACATAGATTTGTTTCAAAATTATGCATTCCTGCCAACATATTTTCCTTTCCATTTTGGTGGATAGGTTTCTTGTATTTGAACAGTATAGATCTCTCTGGTAGAAATTTGGATGAATAACATTATTTAGGTTTAACTTGTATTTGGAAAAAAATTAATAAATTCCAAGTTCAAGTTGATTCTATTTCAACTATTCATGTTCTGAAGTCCAAGAAGCTGGAAATGGAGATTCAGAAATTCGTGTCCTAGAATGTACAATATTAGAAGAAGAGGGCTAGAAAAACTGGAACATTTACACCCTACTCTTCTTAAGTAGTATCTTCACCTTGTGTGCAGAGGGCGAGTGTAGTTTTGCTGTTAAATGGAGATTGTCCTTTATAAGTTCCTTTTAGCTGACTCTCATTCTTTAACATTCTTGCAGAAATGCTTTCCAAGATGCATTTCGTATAATGTATGGCTTACCGTCACATATAGAAGCTCTCCCACCCATGCCTGAAGATGGTGGGAAATGGTCAGCCCTACATAGCTGGGTTATGCCAACCTCTTCTTTTCTAGAGTTTGTTATGTTTTCCAGGTAATCTAGGGCAATAAACATACTTATGTTTGGTGTTATATTACTTGCATAAATTTGGATATTGTAGTTTGAAATATGAATCATTTATTTGAACTAACATGGCTTGAATTTCAGGATGTTTGTTGATGCTCTGGATGGTTTGCATGTGAATTCAAGCAATAGGACACATTGTATACTGGCAAATTCAACCATGGAGGTTAGCCTATAGACATAAATTGCATTAGTACTAGTTTACATTTGGGTACAAACTTCAAAGTAATGCATGGTAGAAGGATAAGTTCTTATGTTTTGATTGTTTGTGACCACCAGAAGCAGCACTGTTACTGTCGAGTTTTGGAACTGTTGGTAAATGTGTGGGCGTATCATAGTGCACGGCAGATGGTTTACATTAATCCTCAGTCAGGTGCGGTGGAAGAGCAGCACTCAGTTGAGCAGCGAAAAGGATATATGTGGGCAAAGTACTTCAACATGACATTGTTGAAGAGTATGGATGAAGACTTGGCAGAAGCTGCTGATGACAATTACCATCCCTATGAAACATGGTTGTGGCCATTAACGGGAGAGATATTTTGGCAAGGGATATATGAAAGGGAGAGAGAAGAGAGATACAGGCAAAAAATGGATAAGAAGAGAAAGACGAGAGAGAAACTAGTGGACAGAATGAAACACGGGTATAAACAAAAGACACTTGGAGGATAACACATCTTAGCTAGAAGAGATTTTTGACACCATTTGTAAACACCACCACATAGCAACCAAGCTCATTTTTGCGCTGGGCTTATGGATAAAAGACAAGGAAGGACAGGAAACAAGAAACGAGTGGTTTAATTCTTTCTAACTGCATCAACATACGGAAACTGACATACTCTAGACTGACCTAACTACATATGGAGGGAGAGTGCATTACTCTCTTGGCGAGATCGAGTAGGTTATCTGTGGCTCACCAGCATTTTTGAAAGCTTTATAGTGAATGGACAATCTTATGCGGCTCTGGTTCCTAAGAGGCACATTCTCTGCAGTATTTGAAATGAGCTGAGCCTCTGCTGAATATTGTATTCTTTAGACTCTGTATATACATTTTAATACAATAGACCAAATGCAATATTAGTTTTACTCTGCTCCAGCAGAAAGGGTAGAGGTTTCAACATTGACTCTCAAAAATCTCAACCATGAACATAGGCGGATCTATGAGTACTTGGCACTATAGAATGGAAGAAAATTTTAGAACGCAAGGACTCTAGATCGTTGATTCGCCTCTCGTTAGGTTAGTTATACCACTTGGTTTATTGCTGTTGATTTTGATGATAAATGTTATCTAGTTCGAGACATAAAGACGTGTAGGCATTCTACTAAAAATTGACTAACATGGATTTATTGTTGATTTCTTAAATTTGATAAATCAAAGCCCATTTAATCACTCTAAAAAATGATCAGTTGACCACTAAACTCAACTTAAAATATTCAAAAGAACAGAAAAAATATGTAAACTTAAGTGCCAGGATGGATCATGATTAATATTCAATTCATTGAAGCTCATATCTATCATCAACCCAGTACGTAAAATATGTTCAAAAACATATAGTAATAACAATAATATTCCCTTCGTTCATCTTTACTTATTCATATTTGACTTGACAAATCTCTTAAGATATAATAAATAAAATGATTATATTACTAAATTACTCTTATTTATTATAAGTCATCTAAATATTGATATAAAACAATACTAATATTTAGCAATAAGCGTAAAATAGATATAATACAGTGAATTGTCTATTGATTTTCAAAACTGCAATAGATCGTAATCCCACACAATTAAAATATCGATTGTAATCCCGCACAATAAAGTTCAGAAAGCATAATATGTACACAAACCTTATCTCTAGACATGCTATTTCCAATAGATCCTGACTCAAGACAATTTTTAATACAATGGACAAATAAAAATAAACCGAAACCTATCCTCCTCAACTAATAGTTTTTTTTTTTTTAATTTTGCTCAAAAAATAAAAATAAATTCAAATCCAAAATAATAATGAGCCCTGCCCGCCCTGTATGTGGACCAATAGAAAAATGGCGTCTCACTCTCCAGAGTTCACTGTGTAGGGTTTATCACTCTCAAAAGCCCTCATTTTTTTTTTCATCTCTATTTTCCAGAAACACCCATTACCCAGGTATACACAATCTATAATCTCCCTCTTTTACATCTGAAAATTGTTTAGCTATAATTGTAAATTTTTTGCTTATGGAATTGTGATAATTGGGTTCTAGCTTTTTCTCTTTTTTTTTGGCTCATTTTTTATTAGTTTTATTCATGAGTATCAGAATTAGAGAAATCTTTCTTGGTGGGGGGTTTAATTTAATGATTGCATGATAATCTTGGTTGTTTAATTAATTTTTTATTTTCTCTTCCAATTTCTAATTGTTGCGTTTAACTGTTCTTGTTGATATGATTTTTTAAATTGTTGGAAATGAAAAAAAAAGACTGGATTTACAGATGGAACAAAAGTATGAACTTTTTCTAAAGGGTTCTTTATGTTTGAACTGTTTATATGTTATGGTACATGGATTAGAATGTGTATTTCCCCGAATTTTAGCGAGTTTTTAGATATGGATTGCATCAACACAAATGAAAATTCCGGGGAATATTGATTCTTTATGTTGCATTGTGGTGTAATGCGTTGTTCCGTCAGTTTTACTTGTCCAGTATTGACTTCTCACACATTTAGGAGTAATAAATAGAATCGTAATTTTACTATATCACTCGTTGAGTATAATGGATTCAATGTTTTGAGAAACGACTATAGTTAATAATAAGGGTAAATTAGGAACCAAGTCTGGACAAGTAAAAGTAGACATCTATTTTAGTATAGTGAACAAGTACAAGTTGGTGGAGGGAGTATATTGTTCGTCATTTTGTGTCCGTTTTAATCATTTAATTTTCTTAGAATTTTTGCTTGGATTGAAAGAGATTGGTTCGTTACCGTTTCAATATTGAAGATTAACCATACCCCTATCAACTTGTTTGACGGGGGTAAATCAAGACAAATGAGAAATTCAACTATATGGCCTTTGTGTGTAATAATGTGATGGAATTAGTTTTTCTTCTTTTCATTTCATTTCCCTGGTTTGTAAATTCAGCTGTGGAATTTCAATATTTGATCTTGAAGCTTAACGTTTTCTGTTGTTCGGCTTTTCAGCTTTACATGAGTAGCTGAAAACTAAACATGCACACAATTAAGGGTGGTTGGGTCGGGCAAACATTTGCCCTTGCTACTTGCAATGACTCTGGTGGCAGGAAGACTAGGATTAGGCGTTCGAAAGAAGAGAGGAAGTCTATGGTTGAAACTTTTATAAAGAAGTAAGTGATTTTTTCATTTCTTCCTTGAACCGAGCTTTTCTGATAATTTTTGTCAAGTCTGTTTGATTTGGACCGATCCGTTTAGGGTTTAGAACACCATGTGTGTTACATTGCATCATGACATCATCAATTCTAGTAGTATTGACTATTGAACGGAATCTTCTTTTAAATTCTTATGATGCTTCGGTCTAGATAATGGTTCAGCTATATCTGTTTGTGAGATTCGCCAAATTCTAAGAGCTGGTTCTTGAAATGATATTTCTTAGGGGTATTATGTAAATATTTGATATTTTTTCCATCTACCCTAGCTTTGGTGGACAGAGTGAGTTACTTGGTATGTGTTGTTGGTTGGAGGTGACAGGTATCCAGTGGGATTAGTTGAGGTATGCGCAAGCTGGCTAGGACACCATGGTTATCAAAAGAAATATGCACTCAAAGATTAGCAAATTAGGCATGCATAGTACTCCTGTATAGTTAAATACCCAAATACTGCATAAACTATCGACTAAATAAAACAATCTGAAATGAAAAATGAAGTTAAAAAGGTGGGAGGAAAAAGAGGTTTTTAGGGGTGGGGGTGGTTGGTTCGGGAGCCGAAAGGGGTCGATGAGAGAGCTGGAGGGTAAAAAATGGGCAAATGAGTAGAATAACCTCTTAAACCTATTTCCGGATGAAGATGGATGAGAACATCGAGAGGGTGGATGGGGAGGTGGAGGTGTAGAAAAATACACGAGTTAAATTCCCTTTTAATTTATGTCCCCGTGACTCATGAGATACATGAATCCTGCAAAGAGGAGTTCATTATCCTCCTACAAACCTAAGCACCTGAAACTTCAAACTATTGGGTTGTTTATTAGCCACTTTCATAAATGGTAAACCTTTTAGTGAGTTAGTGTTCCTCCTTTCCTTCATCTGGGGGATAGAAATCTTCAGATACGAATGCATAATCATACTCTGGTGGGACAGATACCCGCAGGTTTTATCTGCTGCTACTGCATATTCTGATAAGTGATAAGTGATAAGTGATAAGCACAAAGAAGAAAGGTAGAGAGTTGGTGAATAAATAAGCTAGGTCCATGGTAAAGACATAAAATGCGACTATAGTTTCAATGTTTATGATCATTGCCTCATAGGTTGCTAGTTAGGTCATCTCTGCCTATATGAACATCTACCTAGAGGTGCTAAGAAGTAAACTTTTCGATGATCTTAAAATTTTCAATGAAAAACGAAATAGAAATTTCAATCTTCTTTGGAGCACTATATCTCTACTTACCAGCAGTTAGATCGACAGAATGACATCTTATTTGCTCTTGGCTTTAATGGTTGCAGATATCAGAAGTCAAATGATGGAAATTTCCCATCACTTAATTTGACGCACAAGGAAGTTGGTGGCTCTTTCTACACAGTACGAGAACTAGTTCGCGAGATAATTCAGGAAAATAGAGTTCTAGGTCCAGCTAAGTTATCTCCTGAAGAACAGAACAATATCATGTATGCAGAAGAATATCCACTAGGATCCATATCAACTGAACCGCAAAGTTTATCTTTGTCTGGTGAGACCCATGTTATGTCAAGTTTTGCGCCCAACCATTACATGGGTATAAGTGAAGAAGCTGATTTTGGTGTGAATAGACAGCTTGATATAGATGAAATGATGGTTGCTGATGGACTACAAACTAGCGCAAGTGACATTTCAGAGAGGATTGAACAGTCTAATGAATCATACATAATTGATTCTGAATCTGATCATCAAAAAAACAAGGATGAGGTTTGGCATTCTAGTGGGATTAATGGAGTTGACCATGAAATGTTCAATGAACAAATGGCTGGTGACTCTGAGACAACTGAAGAAAATGAAATCTCTGGTAGAACTGACTTACTCAACACCCTCTCTTTCAAGCATCAAAGTACCAATGCACAAGTTTTAGATTCTACTGAGATCATCTCTGAAAGTGTGAATGTGAGTCTCCTCTCTGGGGTTGATGCTAGTCGTCCTACAGTTAAAAACAATGGAACATATGGAGAACCAATATCTACAGAGTTGGTGGTAGGTGAGAATCTAGATGTTGAAGGTGGATTGAGTGACCTCGAAGTATCAAAAGCTGGAATACCTCTTAAAACGTCAGAATTACTGGTGGAGAAGTTTCCCCTGCGACCCATTTCTAAGAAAATCAATGATTTGGATTCAGGATTAAATGAAACAACTAGTGTAGCAAAAACATTGGAAGAAATAGAACATGAACACGACAGGATAACCTCTTTGGAAAAAGCTGCAGAACATATAACTGAGCCAGTTGATATGATGATAGCTGATCGAACAACAGAAAAGTCGAGTAAACTGTTAAACGAGAAAGCAGAGGCGAAAGCTGGAGAGGCATCATTGGAAATTTCAACTTCTTCTTCAGAAAGAGTGGCCATTGCCACTGATGTAGGAGTCAAGGCTTCATCAACTTTAAGTGAGGTAAGCTTTTTAAGCAGTAAACTTTAGCAATGTTTCACATAGGTTGAGTCTCAACTCTCAAGTTCCTTCTTTTTCTTTCATATTTATGAATTAATCTTTTGATTGAAGGTTTATCACCTCTGGTGCTTGTCTTTCACTTTAATGCACTAATTATTGGGCTGGGGTGTACTGATGACAAATGTACGGGAAATATAGAGTCTAGTCAATCACAGTCTAGAGTCTGCGAATTCATCGCACGTGACATGCACTAGTGCTGAGGGATATGTATATTCTTGTCGACATTTCTTAGGCATCTCACTGTTAATTCTGTACTATTAAGTGTTAATATTGAAAGAAAGAAATTTGAAGTGTTTGTGGAGAAATAAGGAGAGGGCATGATTTTGGAGTCGAGAGTTTCTTCGTTAGAGCCATTCTGACAAACTTGAGTGTATCTAACCCCTTAATGCTCACGTATGTTAAAAACTGTTTTCCATGTGTATTATTTTGTTCCTTTTGGGTGGGGTTGGGGTTGGTTTGAGATCCGGCTATATGTTCTTTCTTGGTAGTGAGCGGGATGGAGAGCTAACAAGTATGTTTTTGGATAAGGATTATGAAATCAGACAATACTAGGGTAAAGTATGTATAGTAGATTGAAAACCGAATATTATCTTTTGATGGGCAGCTTCTTCTATTCCCAAAGTTCACTTCGATTAATCTGTCAAAGAGATATCAATGTGGGCGTTTATGTGGCTTCCTTTCTGTATAGTCACTTCATGCAATCATGGCCTCGACTATTATGATTTGAAGAAGGTTTAAGATGCTCCAACTTTTATGGTTTCTTGACTTTGATAAAGAAATTATTTTCAGTGGTGGAGCAAATTTTCTTGAAGCAAGCTAGTTCTTCAACACATGTAATATATAACTCTACCTTACTTTCATGAACAAATGAATGTGTGTCTATTTCGATACTTGTGTAGAATTTACAGCTTTGCATTGGTACCTCCTAGCATTAGACTTGCTTTTTTGTCATGATTGAAATGATTAAGGTTCATGTATTAAGGTTATTATATTTTGTAATCTGCAGCTAACTTTAGCTAACGAGCATAATTTGTGATTCTGCTCGCCTTTTTGACTATTTAGTATAAACTTTCAATTTCTCTCCATTTATGCTAACATGCTATATTCAAAATGTTAAAACTTTTGCAGACAGTTAATGCTTCTAGCCCAATGCCTAATGAGACTGTTGGTAGCAGTACTAACAGCGCCAGCGGTACTTCTAAGAAACCAGCTGCGGATGAGTTGATTGAAGATAAAGGCAAAGCCAGCATTCAACATAGTAGCAACCATCAGAAAGGAGTCAATCCTCCACTAGACAGAATTCATCTGTGAGTAACTGATAACTTCTCTTCGTTGAAGCTAAATGCAATTCCCGTCTCTTCTTTTCCTTGTTCGAGTGTCAACAAGTTCATCGTTCCTGCAACACGATTCCAATTCCCACTAATTTGCTTGTCGATTGCTAATTTCTGTAGTGAAACATGGAAAGGCACTTCAACAAAATCCGGTGAACGTGAAACAAATCCATTCCTTGCTTTATTGAAGGCATGTGTCACAGCTTTTGTTAAATTTTGGACTGAAGAATAGCTTCTCTGCTTTTCCTTCGAGTGCTTTGAATCTGGCTATAGATCCAGCTGCTGCTGCTGAGTGATATTCAGTACATGGGGGAACACTTACTCGAATTATATCATTTCGGAGCTGCAATGGAAGTTACATCCTCTACCACAGGGGGATCCCTCAAACCAAAATCTCAACGTTTTCGATGATCTCTTAGTTGTATGATAGAACTTGTGCTAGTTGTGGTTTAGCAAGTATTTTTTAGATGGATTTATCACATTGAATGAATGAACATGTCACTTGTGAATTCCAGATATAATATATGAGAGGTTTCATTGTTCAATGAGCTTGCCATGTTCCTTGAAAATGTTTGTGTTGTATTGTTACTTTTTTATACATGACGTTCGTATTAACGAAACGTCTTGGTCGATGATAATTTATATAGTCGGTTTCAACTTACTTGGGATAAGACATAAAGAATGCTCTGAACAATTATACTCCTAAATTATACGATGGTTTTATTATCATTTTGAACTCGATATTTCCGTATTATGTACATCTCTAAACTATGTGAGGAGCTTATTTGTAAGTCGAAGTTGTGTTTGGACATGATAACACAATTCAACTTTATGAGTGAAATTTTAATAAATAAAAACTAATTTGAAATAATTTGTAAATTTCAAAAATTTGACCCAAAAATTTAGCGCCAAATGGCTAAAAACAAAGGCCCATTTATTTTATTTTATTTTATTCTTGTGGGGGTGCTAAGACAAAATTATATGTCTTTTGCTGTTAACATGGGTTCACTAATGTTTACTTTGGTCCACTTTGAAAAGCCAAACTTTTTATTATTCAAGTTTATTTTTAGCAAATTAAAAAAGAATTTGTGTAAAATGAGTTCTAATTATTTTACAAGACTATGATTTTGATAGATTACCACACAAATTGATAATTTAGAACAAGCTCTGAATTCTCAGTAACAATATTTTTATCATAACAATCAAGTCTTTTAGATCAATTTTCATTTTATGTTCAATGTTCTTGTCGAAACACGTAGGTATACTCCTTGTTTATGGAGATATTGAACCAAAGATCTAGTACGGTACGTATACCATTTTTCTTTTCTACATTACGAATCAATTGATTCAATGTAGGCATCGTTTTTCCTTTGTCCTTCTCCTTATTTTTGCCTATCACGGATGATTACTTCCGATCTCAAGCACCTCTTTTTCTTTCATAAAGAGATCCAATCGTATATTATATGTTCTCTATAATAATATTTCATTTAAAAAGCTATTAAAAAAAATATAAATAACACTATTATAGAGAGATTTAAATCAATTTCACTCGATCATAATATAATAAGGAATATTTAAGTACACTAAATACTCTCAAAATTGTTGGGAGAAATAATCTCCACATAAAACGTAGCATTATTTACTAAAATGGTGCAAGTTATATTTAATTTTTAGATATTATTGTATGTTGGATAATTAAAAATATAAATTCTAGTAATAAAAGAAATTCCAACACAATAATTTTTTTTATTATTAATTTTTGCATAACTTGTCGTTTTTTGGACCAAATGACCCCTAGCTATTTGAATATCTACTATATGATTATTTATTTTGTACAACCCAACAACTCATTATTAAGAACATAATGATTAATGAAACTTGAAAATGAAGAAAAAACTTTTTATTATAGCAAAATATAACCCATGCCAAATAAAATAAATATAGATATAGCCACTATGTCTTTTTTGGTGAATCATAACAATGTCCCACATGTTAAATGCTTCCTAAATTAATGTAATTATTGGGGAAGTATATCAAATATATAAAAAAAATCATAAAAATGAAATGGTCACAAAAAATTAATATGAATCGCAATACAATAGTGAGACTATTTCGCTCTTAATCATAATCTCGAGTTTAAATCCTGAATATTAAAAAAGTTATGTTGAGAGTGTCACCTGTTATAAACTCTGGCAAATATTAAAATAGAGAAACTCCTGTATACATGTAACAAACAATTCTTATTTTTATGTAACGTGTCTTTACATACAAACGAGTCTGAATTAATTAAGTCAATGAATATTATATATATCATTAAATAAAGTCAAACGTTGATTGACTACTAATCAAGATTATGTTTAAAAAGAAAAAGGACAAAATATTGTAAAGAAAAGATAATTATAAGTGTGAGATTCTTAAGCAAACTTTGATAACAAGGAATAATTAAAGTTTTGTCTAAACAAGATTAATTAACATTAGATTTTGCTGTTTTCTTGTTACCTAGAACTTTATAATTTACTTTACCAAGAAAAAAAAAGAAGCAACACCATCATTAGAACATAGTTAAGACTTAAAGACATAGTAATAAAAAAAAAATATAATATTAGTAATATATTTTCTTTCATTGTAAAATAAGCGTCATTTAAGCAAAAACAGAGACAGTAATTAGTAATTATTTTTAATTATATTTTTATATTAAAAAACTATTCTCTCTGTTTCGCTTTACTTGTCAGATAATTTTTTGAAGAAAAAAAAAAGAGAAGAAAATGAATATTAATTATTTTTTCAAAGAGTATTAAGAGGAAACCCCACAACAGTACTGTGTTGGCTGTATTTAACTCTATATACACCTTTTTGTTTCAACCAATTAACTATTTAGGCCAACTATTTATGTTTTGTTAGGATATACTTCTATTATTGTACTCAACTTGTCTATTTTTTAAGAAATAAATATTTATTTTTTAATGTTTAATTTAAAAAATTAAGATATAATTTATAATGTTATGCACATTTTATTTTTACTATAAAATATTATTTATTTTTTAATATTTAATTAACTTGTAATATATAATTGGGAGCGGTATAATAAAATTACAAAATAGTTATTATTTTTAATAGACGTTGTAACGATCAAACAGGCCTTTTGTACCAATATACATTAATAGCATAAAGTAATGTGTCAATATAAACATGAAACTCTTCATTTTAATTTGGTAATCGAAGGATTGAAACTCAAAAACGAATTTAAGATTTAAAGATGGGGATTAAAGATCAGTGCTTTTTGACGGTAAGAATGCACATTTAAATATATTATCTATACACGAAAAAAAATTAAAAGTTCTCGAATACATGTGTACCCTCACGGTTGCGTGTGGGTTCGTCTCTGTTGAGAGTGATAATAGACATTTATTTACATGATTAAAAGTTTATTTATCATGTCTCGATTTCCAAGTCCAATTCCTTTCTTCTATAATCAATCTAAAATTCTACGCTTCGAAAATTATTATCTTTATGCATATGTAACAACTGATATATATGTATGATTCATCAAGTTAAACATCTATGATCGAAGTACTATTATTGTTCATCACATTATTTATAAAAACTTATTCTTAATTCAATGTTTCAAGGTTACGTTTGAGTTTTAAGCATGAAAAATAATCTTAATAAAAATCGTTTATCCCCACTCCTTTTTAATGAATATTACATTGCAGTATTAGTTCGAATTAAAATATCAAAAAATTTTAATGCGAATATCAAACATGAGAATTTTTGGGGAAAAAAAATAAGAGAAGAAGAATATGATTGAAGTAAAAACGTTACACATGGAATGAGTCATTAGGTATGAAGGATGTGGTGGGTATATATATATTATTTGGTAAATTAAAACCAACAAACAAAAAAATAACTTAATTCTTGATTTTTATTATATAGTAATTTTGTAATATAAAAACAAATAGACAGAAAGATCTGTTAGGTACAATGTCTTATTGAAGGCTCCATCACAAGAGTACCCTATGCCTGTTTTGAGTGTGACTCTTTATAAATACATCGGAGTCAGAATTTTTATTAAGAAAATCTAAAATATAAGGGAAAAAATATAAAGAAATAAGTAAAGAGAATATAATATTTATTTTATATATATGAAGAAACCATATTGTATATATAATAATATAATTTTTCGATGCTAGAGATTCAGATGAATTACGTTACAGTCTTAAATCCGTCCATACCTCTTGATGCATGTAGCGGGAGCGCATACGTACATAGTCAGAGGCGGAGCTGGTATTAGGAGTTTGGGGGTTCTAAATTTCATTCCACTTCCTTATTATTGAGTTGTCAATCAAATTTGTTAAGGGTTAATGAGTTATTAATTATTTTTTAGTACAAATATAAGATCTACGAAAAAGCTACTAAGTTCGTCAGAATCGACGAACCCCCACCTAGCTTTGCCCCTGTACGTAGGATGTGTTCGGAATGAACGATACGAAGGAAGATGTTTTTCATGAAAAATGAATTTCAGGAAAATAATTAAATAGCTAGATTTCTTACTTATTTTATTGTGTTCGATACATAACCAAGTGATGTTATCCTTAAAAAATCGGCATATATATAATCTAGATAAATACTGAGAGGCGAGAGTGGATGTACGAGTCATGGAGACGGAGGGCTAAGGAGTAAGGGGTAGAGGTAAATATGAGGTGTATTAGACGATACTAAAGATGGTACAATCAATATGAAATATCATTCTCGAGAGTTACTTTCTTTACTTTAATTAGTAAAATTGTTTTCCTCATTTTTTTCTAGAAAAAAAATTGTTATTCTTTTTACCAATCAAGTAAAAACATTTGAAGTAACCTATAAATAGTAAACGTAACAATCTAATAACTAAGAAAAAAATTATCTTTATAATAGGCTAAAATACATTGTTAGTTATTTATTTTGTTATAATTGCTTCTTTTATTTAAAAAATTAGATCATTAAAAATAGGAAAAAAATATTACTAATAACTTTTACTTATATGTCGAACACAAAAGAAAAAATATTTATTTTCTATGAAAAAACTAAAATAAATGTTGAAGGCTAAAAAATTATAAAATCAAAGTTGATAGTTTTGTATTATATTATTATATATTGTTATATATAATAAACGAAAATAATATTTTGTTATCATTATAAATAACACTTAATTAAACTCTTGTAGTCCCTAACTACTTTTTAAAGTGCACTTTCCTCGATGTTTAATGCATGATATAATAGAATAATACTTCTCTATTCTATATTTGTTATCAACTTTTTTTTAAATAAGTTCATTAATAAATAAAACTATGAAAAAATTGTGCTAATTTAACACTTGACAAAATTTTCAAAACTTCACAGCTTGTTTGCATCATATAATAATAATATTATTATTAATAATAATAATAATAATAATAATAATAACAACAACAATTTTAAGTATTAAATGATTTATTTTAATTAATTATATCTGAATAACTATATTTAATAAGATGAATATAATTAATATAAGATCCATCAAGTAATTAATAACTATATTTAATAAAATGGATAATTAATATAAGATCGATGAAGTAATAACTTTTTTGCTTTTTCCTTATTTTTTTTTCTTTTGGAAAAAAGTGGATTCTAATGGAAAATGGTATATATAAAAGACTTATAGAATTTATTGAACTCTTAAAATAATAAGCAGAATATACTCTCTTCGTTCGAAATTGTTTGTCATATTGTGCTTATCGAAAGTCAATTTAATTTATTTTTAAAGGTAAATTAGATCACATCAATTCGATATTTTAAACAAAAAAAATAGATATTCTAAAACTATATGAAAAGTATTATAATTACAATTTTTACGTATTAATATGATGAAAAATACATCTTAAAATGTTAGTCAAAATTTTTATAGTTTAAACTCTAAAAATAGAAATTATGACAAACAATATCGGACGGAAAAAATAATATTTATGAAAGATAATTTATATTCATATTTTATTTACTAAATTTTAACCTTGCATCTCAATATGCAATAAGGTGGTCGAATTGCAACCACTAAATTGCATCTTAACACATTATATTGGGGGCAAATGTGTCAGATTTTATTAAATAAATCAAAGTTCCAAGAAGATATGTTATTTCGATATATATAGATTTTTTATTTCTTCGTGATCGTAACAATCAATTCAAGCAGTGGAATATATACATATATATATACTAAATGTCAAAGCAAATATTGAGTGTGTTCAGTATGAAGAAAATTATTTTGTAATTTACTTTTCACATATTTGAATGACCATACTTTTGAGAGAGAAAAAATAGTTCAAGAAGAACAAATTCTTTAAAAAAAATTTCCGAAAGAAAAATATAAAAAAAATAAAATTCACTAATAAATGTTCAGTGTTTATGTTGATTGTTTCTTCTCTACCCTTCAACACGTTTTGCCCCATCTCCACCATATTCCACTCTCGTAGCCCTCATCCCCATCACTCAACACTATTATTTTTCTATCCTATTTTTATATTTTAAAAAAATTATATATAAAAAAAAATTTTAAATAATATTTTTAATTACGTATCGAAATAAAATTATTTCTTTGAGATTGTCCCCCAACTCCTTCTCCCATGTTCCACGCTCATGACTCTTAAAATTTATCTTTTTTCATTTTCTGTCTTACTCTTGTCTTTAATTATTACTTCTATTTTGTCTTTTTGGTTAAAAACAATAATACAATGAATTTAAAAAAAAATCATGTGGAATTAATTATATTATTATTTTAGCTCCAATCCCTAAACAATTGTTAAGTTGATAATTAGTTTCAATGTACTACATTATTAACGACGTTATATTTAAAATGAAAAAAATAATCAACTCTTGCTTAGTACATACAATATATTATTTAAAACAAGAGTCAAAAAGTTAAAATAACAATTAAAATAAGAAGTGTAAAATATCCAATAAGCGCTTACCTATCTTTATCTCAAATAATTTCAGCTTACGTTAAAATTACATATAAAGATTATTTTTTTAATATATTTTTTTCAAAAAATATTAGAAATTATTCATGCAATATTTGAAAACAATCAAAAGTGAAAAGTGAGTTTAAAAACAAATTATATATTGTTATCCCAAATTAGATACAACTTCAAATTGAATTTGAAATTTTCGTAATTCAATACTAATTTTCAAACAAAAGTGAAACATTATTTCGAAAAAATGAATAATAAATGGGTCCTTAGTTTGAGAAAGTATTTTAACCCAATGAAATTTGAGAAAAATTAGTTTGGTATAAGTAACAACACTCATATTTGGTCAAATAATTAGAAAAGTGAAATTGTATTTTAAAAAGAGTATATACTAAACCTAAAAATATATTAAAACACTTTCATATTGCTTCTATAAAATGAGGCAGCTGGCGGCTACTTTTGAAAAAATAAAATAAAAAAACTTTTTTTTTGGGTTGGTGGATCAATATATACGGTGGTGAATTCGGAATTTGAAGGTTCGGATATATTAACCACTCAATAAAAGGCTTCAGCTAAATTTGAGTCCCAGTCTCGAGAGTGATTCATTCGACTTGTTCTAACAGCAACATCTAGTGGACTGCTAATTATATCATAGTTTTTATCAATTTCTCATAATCGATATACATATATACAAATGATTTTTTCGAAATTGACGAATAGATGTTATAGGTGTGGGTCCGCCTTCGTTATATATAAAAATTTTAATTTACATTATTTATATATAATTAAGAGAGATGTGAGTTGTAGAAACATTGTGCGTGTTGAAAATATGGAAATCATATTGTATGTCTCAAGAGTCACATGCTTATGTATGTATATTTTTGTTGTAACATATGGTTTACAAATTTAAGTCTACATTCAATGCATTAAATCATCAAAAAAGAAAAACTAATTACTTCTCTAGCTTCGTTTATTTTTATTTGTCCAGTTTTATAAATTTTATATGTTTTTTTAAAAATAACTATTGATATTAGTAATTTTATTTAAATCATGGAAAAATCGGAGTCTAAACGTGATTATCAAAACCATTATGATATACAAAGTCTTTGCCCTAAATCCATGGGATTTCGTTTGATAGTTGATTTGGAGATGTGAGATTAAGTTCTGTATATATAAGTGATATCGTGTTTGATAGTTATTTAGGAGGTATATTTATATTCACATACTTATAAAATTAATACATACGATGTTTGATTTACAATTAAGGAACTCGCATAATCAATATATGTATAAGTTATGAGGAAATATATTTATTACTTTATACAGAATGTAAGGTGAAATAACCGAAACAGGTTAATGAAGAGGTTCAATGATGTGTCAATCCCAATATTTAAGTATTGTTTAGCTAAGAAAAAAATCTTCGCAAATGAATTAATATTTTATCTGTCTCGAAATAAGTATTGTTTTAGCTAATTTTATGCTTATTGAGAAAGATGATAAATAGAATGTATAATTTACTAAATTACCATATTAGATGTTTCTCGAGAATTCAACAACATTTGGAAGTAATTCTTTAATATAATATAAAAGTAACCAACATGAATTGTAGTGCACTGGTGAGAGTGTTTCACTCTTAATAAGCATTACCTCCGAATGAGCCTTACAAAGCGTGATATAAATTTAATCGGAGCTCTAATATGGACCCGCAGAATAGAAAACAAACAAAAAAATATATAATATAAAGGAATAATTGGCAATGATTACTATTTCTTATCTTGAATTTTTAAAGCACTATTATTTTTGGGATAATTTTATTAATACGAAAAATGCACAAGTACCCCCTCAATCTATGTCCGAAATTTCAGAGACACACTTATACTATACTAAGGTCCTGTTACCCCCCTGAACTTATTTTATAAGTAATTTTCTACCCCTTTTCGGCTTACGTGACACTAATTTGAAAAAAAAAGTCAACCAGCGTTGAGCTCACAAGATAGTGCCACTTAGGCCGAAAAGGGGTAGAAAATTATTAATAAAATAAGTTCAGGGGGGTTAAGGACCTGATTATAGTATAAGTGTGTCTTTGAAGTTTTGGGCATAGGTTGAGAGGGTACTTGTACATTATCCCTTATTAATATAACATTTATTTTGAGATGAAAAAAACAAAATATTATAATAATTAATTACTTAGAGAATTTTTCTTTTTTCAAGTGTGTTCGTGTAGGACTAGAAATATACATTTACATAAATGTAGAATTTCATACGAAAGTTATAAAAAACTAACTAACTTTTATTAAATACATTTATGAATAAACAATGATAGACATCCACTTTCATCTATACATTGAATTCATAACACTCAAGAGCATTCATTTTTTTACCCTTTACATATAGATCACTCATATCAAAGCTAAGGTGGTATATAACTCGTCTGTAAATTGATTCGAACACTATGTATACTGAAAAAGAAAATATCAAAGTATTTGACTAAGTAAATTTATAAGTCAATTAAATATTACAATTAAATAAATTTTCAAGATACATATAAAAATTTAACTAAAAACTATCGAGCTTCAGCCGATTGATTTATTAAAAGAAAGAACATACTCACATGAAAGTTTCCCAGAAAAAAAATGGTTGCTATCGAATCAACAGTGAAATACGTCCTTGCTCACGAATCTGTTCTTCTAGCCAAGCCAGGCTATCTCCGAGAAAATAGGGATCCTGAATGAGAGAAGAATAAGTCAAACTGTCTTTTGACTAATTTATTGTTTTTTCCGGAGATCACATATATATATATATTTATATGTATGTATAGCTCAATCTTTTTGTTTTGATTTGAGTTGATTTTGGACTCAAAATTGTAACCGTTTTTGTCTTTAAAAGGCAGAAAATATTTGGACAACAATTTGTTTTGAAAATTGAAATTGACTATTTATTAATTATAATGTCTAAAGATGGGAACATCGAAAACGTAAGTAGGTATAAAAAAAATAAGAATGTGAATTAATCTAAATTGTAGCCGTCCATCTAATTGCTGTAATTAAAAATAACGAAGAGATATATAAAATATGTATAATTCAAGTATAACATATGGGTATACTCTTATATAATCAATGTATATTTATGTATACCAACTAAATAAAAAGTAAATCATAAATCTGCTCGACTATTTACGAGAAGATCCTCATAAAAAATAATACTCACCTAAATACTACATGTAAAGTAAGAAACTTTTTAGAACTATTATATCAAGTTTATATTCTAAACTTGAATTATAATATATGTATAATTCATATAACATATATATATA
>NC_028647.1:2219519-2237066 GCF_001406875.1 Solanum pennellii
TATATATATTGCCCTAAAACAAAAAAAGATACCTCACATAGCTAGTCCACACACAACTTTTCTATTTCCCCTCTCTCTCTCTAGATTTTTTTTCTCTCTCTCTCTAAAACTTCCAAATTCTATCCAAAGAAAAAAAAAATCATGTCTACAGATCTACAATTTCCACAAGATCTCTTTGAAATGAATTCACCAAATATCAATTCTTCTCAAAGATGTATCAACAATAATATTAATATTATTATCAATAATAAAGATGATTGCAAAACCCCAAAATCTTCACCTTTTTTAATCCCAAAAATCCTCAAATGTCCAGCTGCACCTAAAAAACCCAAAAGGGTAATTTCGTCATGTAAGAGAAAATTACAATTTGTTGAAATTGTTGCTAGTAAAGAAGTTGAATCATTTTTCAAAATTCTCGATGATGATGTTGTTTCATCTTCGAAAAAAAAGATATGAGGTGCTCGAAAATAATCAAATCGAATCGAATCGAATCATTCGAGGTACAAGGTGCTCGAAAATGATTAAAGTAGTTCTATTTGAAGATCGACGATAAGTCGTGGAAGGTCACGTGCTTTAAGATTTGATGTTTTCACCAGAAATCTGATAAAAAAAAGATTATACGATCGATCTTCTTAGAGTACTTAATTTGTAAGATACATAAGTCTTATTTTTATTTAATAAGATATATATTATATAGTTTTTATACAATTGAGATCTGAATTCTGAATTATATATTTAAATTAAATCATTGAAGTATCTATGTAGATTTGTAGCCTTATAAGTGGATGATTCATTAGTTATTTGAGTTGAAACGAGCTAATAGAATATAATTTATTTTTTAATAATTGCTTTAAATACTAAGTAAAAATTTATTTTTTTATGATAACTTTATATCATACATCAAAAAGAAAAAAATTAAACTTTTTAGATTAATTTGTCGGCTCGTACGTTCTCTCTCTATCTCTTCATCGTTAAAAAACGATTTGTCATTTTCTTTGGCTTCATCTTTTGAACGTAAGTATTTTGTTTTTTTAATCTTTTTATGTAAATAAATAATCAAATATATCGAAACATATCTCAATTATGAATTATTCCTTTTTCTTATCCGAAGGACAGTGATGTTTCAAGTTGTAAAGGAGAATTATTGTGTTTTGATAAATAATTGATAATAGTAAATACTTAATACTTCATGTAGAAAACTAAAAAAATTACTTTAAATATATTTTTGACCCTTTTGCTTTTTAATAATTTTTTGTTCATATTTAATATTTAAACTTTTTTTTCCTATCAAAAAATAATTATTTCATAATATTTTAGAAAATAAAATTTGCAAGGGTATTGACGGGTCAGCCTGCAGACCACTTAGGGCTAGATTGGGCTACAATATTTTAAGGCCCTTTAAAATATATTGGGCTAGACTTTTGAAATGGAGAAACTAAGTAAATATCTTATAAAAATAAAATAATTATAAACGTATACCCTTTTATATTCATATCGAATTAAATAATTTAAATAATCACACAATATATCTCTCCAACTAATTTCGAGTAATTATACTAAGCTAGTATCATATACGTATTGGTATCATTAAGACTGATCATACTAAATCGGTATATATATCTGTGTATATACAGTGTATAGTATCATTAAGATTATTTATTAAGAAATTACCTATTAGTCAACCCGATAGGATTGAGGTGAGTGATGTGCTCTGTTCATTTTTACTTGTTTATTTTGAACTTTGCGGCGCTTTTCAAGAAATAATAATAATTGAACGAATAGTCATAAGTCTTGGATAATGATTCGAAAAATACGTAATTAACGTTGATGGTAAAATATTAAACGATTTTTTGTATTTTCTTGATATGCTACAGAAGACAAGTAAAAGTGAAAATCTATTTTCGAAATACTGATTAAGCAAAAATAAAACCAATAAGAGTATTAAATAGGTTATGAAAGATTATTTATTAGTGTAAAAAGTTAGATATGTTTAGTTAAATAATTGTTTTAGTTGGAAGATGGACCTTGATGAGCTTTTATGGGTTTTAAACTTAATTAATTAGCTTTAATTTTTGTTCTTTTAACCTAAGTTGGTGTAAGCTAGTAATGAAAGTACTTAGAGGCCGGTTGTTTGGTACAAAAATTAGGTGGTCTATTAAATTTATCTTGAATCTAAATTAATTTGTATGTTCTGTTTTAACTCGTTATCGAATTAAAGAAAGCAAAGAAAATAAAATTAATCTTGTGATTTTAAATATGTCACGTGAAAATTTAAAATTATAAAATTGTCAAAGAAAAAATTCTTTTAAATGAAATAAAAAAACAGTAAAACAAACAAATTAAAATGGAAAGATATAAGAGGTAATAGTAAAGAGCAAAAATTATTATTACTATTATAACATCAAAATCTTGGTGCAATATATCTCATAGAAAAGTGAGATAGATTTCTATCATTTTGATCATAATCTCATAGCTATAATCTTGAAGTAGGAGTATTACGTGAATGGGTTCGATTCAATTTAGACGAGACAAAATGAGTTGAGTTAACAATTAGTTACTTAAATCGAAATGATTTGAGTTAAAGAACGAGCCATAATCAAATTCGCTCGATTTTTATAAGGCTTTAACATCTTAAGTGTTTACATATGACTATTTATTACATCAAACAAAACAAGTTTATAAGATTTTCTATAAGTCGAGACTTCGTTGAAAGCAATATATCTCTTTCACTTTATATAAGGGGTAAGGTTTGAGTTCACAACACCAATTTCATATAAAACTTGTGAAATCACATTGGAACATCGTGTTTTGTCTCATGTGCCAATTTGAGCTATATATTAACCTTATCTTTAAATTAAGGAAAAAAGTATGATATACCCCTTAACTCTGTTATTTAGAGAGCTCATATACCCTTCTTGCAAAAGTGATTTATATATATTATTTTTATACAAATAACTCACATATATCATTTTCCTCTAATGAGTAAAATAAATTAATATTTATTTTTATTAACTTTTTTTATTTTGAAAATATCTGATGTTTCTCACTTTTTTTTTTTTACCTTTTTGATCCAACAACTAATTTTGAGTTTATTAATTTGATGGTCAAATTTATTTTTTATTTTTTATCTTGAATATTTATATATGCCCCAATTTTATTTTTTTTGCATATATAAAATTTAAATTACAATATCACAATAAAAAATTTAGTTTTATTATTTTTCTCTTTTTTCATTCACATTTATTTATATAATTTCTCGGATTTTTATACTAAAAAAATAAAAAAATAAAATAAGAATATAAAACTCAGATAATAATTAATCAAAGAAGTCAAAAAAATAATTTTTGTGTGAAAGATATCAAATACATGGTTTTAAGTAATAAAAATCAAAAAAATAATATGAAGTTAATTTTATCACTTATGTAACGCTATTGGTATATGTGAGTCACTTTTATCACAATAAAAATATATATAAGCCATTTTTATAACGAGAAATTAATATATCAACTTTAAATAAACATGAAAAAGTATATCAATTTTTTTTCCCTTCGAAATAAAGTGAACTTGAAGGATTAAAATAAATTAATTTAATAAATGACTGATCAATCCATCCACACAAAAATTAATGAAATAATTTATATTTTTATAAACTAACTTCATCATTATTTTTCATAAAATATTTGTTGTTTTAAACCATACAACCCCTTTCCAATGATTAGTACTAAGTTGACTGACATAACTTTGGGATCTGACATATTTTAATTTTTCAATTTTCAAAATAGTTGATGCAGATGAATGTAAAAAGGACCAGAGAATTTGTATTTATCAATAAGAACACAAATATACAATGTGCACTGACATTTTATTCTTTTTACTTTTAATATTCATAATTTTTTAGATTTAATTAAATATAAATTCATGCATTAAATTTAGATTCACATATTATATTATTATCATATTTTTTTGAGCTTGGTCCCAATTTGAATTGGGATTTTTAGTTTTGGATTAGTAACAACAATTTTCTAAATAGGGTTTTAAAGAATAAATTGTATTCAGATCCAATCTTTGATTTATAGATAGAGATATTAGTTTACTTAAACCTTCGTTTTCTATAAAAACATTTTCGACAACACAGCTAGGTGCTGACACTCAATTAGTAGCACTAGCACGTCACTCTACTCTTCGGTTCACTTCGGTTGCAAAGACTTTCGCCTTAGGCACATGTCTTAGCAACACAAAATGATAGGACTTGACCAAACATCTCACGACACGAGCTGACGACAGCCATGCAAAACCTGTATGAAAGTAAGTACCATCCCGTTAAGGACATATTTTCTTGTTCATATGTCAAAAGCTGGTAAGATTTTGCACATTATATCGAATTAAACCACATGCTACAAACCGAATAAATAATTGTTAGAAAATTGAATTATCTTAAACTCGATCTAATAATATCAGCATACCCACCCAAAAGAGAAATTCATATACATATACTATTAAATCTAGATCCATACAATTTTTAAAAAATATTTTCCCATGCATGACAAAATTAAGAATAGAGAGATTTGACATGAGATTGGACTATTCTATGTGTTGTATCTTTATGTCTTTGAAAATAATACAAAAATGGACTATTCTATGTGTTATATCAATTAATTTTTTTTTATTTTTTTTTGAGCTCCAAATGGATGCCAAAACAAGCCATCTTTCCATATAAAAATTTTATGGAATATTTTATTTGGACATCGCTATTTAACTTGAATTTAAATTTTTAAATTTTTTTTATCTATGTTGACCCATTTTGGAATTGTTGAATTTTACTTTGGCAAGCTTAATTAAATTTTTTATTACCTACTAGAATTAAAAAGTATTTAAATTATAATATTACCAAAAAATATGTTAGAAATACTACAATATTTATATGAAAAACATAAAAAGGAAACTAATGCATAAATATTTGACACAAATGAACAACAAAGAACACCTTTAAGAAAATCTCAAATAGAGAAGATAATCAATTAGAGTATTACAAATGATTATGTAATTTAATTATAAGAGTCAAAGTTTAATAATCGACTTAATCAAGACTCAATTTTATTTTCACAAGTGATAGAAAATAATGAATTTAACCAAAAAAAATTAATCTTTTAAAGAAAAAGATAAATCCTATTAAATGGAATAAAATTCGAAATTATAGAGCCCTCCCATCATAAATATCAATAATATTTTTATTTATCTTTTAATATAACTCAGAGTCTCATTTTATCGATTAATAATTAATATTCCGCCACTTTAATAAGCCTCACTTGTCCCACTTTGGACATTTTGACCCTTGTGTACTCTATTATTTACTGACATATAACAAGATTTACTACTCATGTGCTTTAATAATTTTCTCCTAGAAGAAATAAAAAAGGTTGTGCTAACAAGCAAATAGTGATATTTTAATAATTTTGTCCAAGAAAAAAAAAATCCCTTCTCTACTTTTTTTCCCTTTTATTAATGTGAATAATGATAATAAAATATTTTTTTGTTGATGTGAGTGTATATAATATTCCCTTCATGCAATTATATTATATTTACGTCAAATTTAAATTATGAATCTACATCTGATTTAATTATATCTGATACACCCCCTCCCACCCACCCACCCCAATCTCCATACACCAAACTACATCCATATATTTTTTTAAGAAAAAAAAATGTTATCCCATAATTAAATTATGAGTAGATAGATTTTGAGATGGGATTCTTGTATGTATTACATCTTTTATGTCTTTGAAAATAATAGCAAAAATGGATCCTAAGATGGGAAGACCCATTTGGTCTTGTTTTCTTCAATGTAAAGCCAACTTAAAAATTTAAATATTGAAACAATGACTTATATATATTAGTTGTTGAGTTTCCTTGATATAATAAAAGAAAATTTTAGTGTAATAGGTCGAAAAGACGTGGTTTAAAATTATTTTTCATATAGTTAAATTTTTATATCATCAGATCAAAAATTAAAAAAAAACTACTAATAAATACCCTTGAAGAAATGGTTATAACCAATGTTTAGTTTTAAGTAAAAATACATTTTCAATACTTAATAAATATTTCAAAATAGGTTAGGATCATGATTTGGTGTACAACATGTTCTAACTACCACATGTGCAATAGGCAATATACATGAAAATGAAGATGAATAATTAATTATTGTAGCAAAGTACTACCCATACCACATGTAATAAGATAACTACTCATTACTCTTATGTCTTTTTGGTGTTGAATCATATGTATACTATGATTCATGATAGTGTCCCACATGCAAAATATTGCCTAACTTTAGTGCGTTTGATACGAAGAAAAATATTTTTTTTTTATATTTGATTTATCAAGATTAATTGAAAACATTTTGTATAGGAGTAAGAAAAAAAATTATAAATGACATTTTAAATTTATTATCATTTCTTCATGAGTGAATCCAATGTATCGATGTTAGGGTTTATTTGAGCTTAATATTTTTTATTCGAAGTATAAATTTATGTGTAATAATTTATTACAGTGTTAATAAATACTAGATGATAGGAGATTGTTCGAATGGTTAGCACCCTCCACTTCCGACTTTAAGGTTGTGAATTAGAGTCACTAAAAGGTAAAAGGAAAAAAAAGAAAGAGAGAACTTAGGAAGGGCTAAACAAAAATACATTAAAAATTAAATTCGTAGAACTTAAATCTTGAATTTGTCGTTGTGCTTCTCTCTACCTCTATCCTTTTAACTCACTCATCCCCACTCCTACCTTTTAAATTTTTTTTAAAATTACATATAAGTATTATTGAGACACTAATTTTCATTTACTTATCAAATATCAAAAAATTACTTTTTTTTTTTCATACCAAATCCACATGCACCCTAAATAACTTTTAAAAGAATAGAGCAAGAAAACTCATGCATGCTTTTGTCTCATATCGTTTGTTTATATATAGTATTTTGAAATAAATAAGATCACAAACTTACAAGTCCAAAAAGATGTCAAAATGTTAAGATATTCATATCTTTTTTATATATATAGAATTATAGTTAAACAATAGTATAAACTTAACAAATATAGCAAATGATCCAAAAGAACAAATAACCTTAATATTTAACCAATTTTCACCACAAGCATGTTAATAAAATATAACATCTCAAGATTGTGTTCAACGAATGTAATTTCTATGTAAAACTAATTAATTTATTTTTTTGATTTATAGTGTGAATTGGCTGAGAAGATTACGCGGATAATATTTTAGAACGAAATAAGGATAATATCAGTGTACTCGATAAAAAAAAATATAATTTTTTCAAAAATTGTATCCTTGAAAACATCTTTTTGAATGATAAGTGAGTTTTTTACTTCTTTTTTATATTTGGTATAAAAGCAAAAAAATATTAATCCAAAAGCATTTGCATATAAAATAAATGAACTGAAATAATCGATATGAAATCTTATTTAACCAATCGAATAAGAGAAGCTTAAATAATATTTTCTAAAAAATGATTTACTCCCACCAAAGTACATCGTAAGTTTAAGATTAATCTTAAGCAAACTTTGATAACAATAAATAAAATGATAGTTAAACCAAATAATTTTAGAATATTCTTGTACTCTTATTAATAATTTCAGAATATTGTTGTAACTCTTATTATAGCATGCTTTTCTAGTCCATTTTAAGTTCCATTTTTAGTTCAAAAAAATTGATCCCAAAAGTAATTGTCATTTTAACTGTTATTTTAATTTTAGAACTTTATCTACTGCTGACACTCAATCATTGGGGCATTTGTCTAAGAGTAATTTATGAGTTTGCATTAATTCATTAAGGTACACAATTAATTACATTTAATTCAATATTCAATAAAAATAATAGAAAAGAAAAACAATCAAGAAATTGACATTAAATTGTCTTTCAAGAGTATATTAATATAGAACCCCATAATAGTATAGAGCCTGTACCTTTAATTAGTTATACATATACTATAAGTTATTTAATTCTTGATTGGACAATTTTTAATATTTTTTTAAAAAATTGTGTCCTTCACATTGCACTTAAGTTATTTAAAGGAACTTCAGTTTTTAAAATTCAAATTCGATATCTTTAATAGACGAAAATAAACTTTTATAAGTATGATAAAACTCGCTCATGCAATGGCAGATCTAAAATACTGGTTAGGGTATGGCCCCGTTCAGTAATTTTAATCCAAATTCTATATTATTTATCTTTAAAAAAATTGTTTATATATAATAATAATAATAATAATAATAATAATAATAATAATTTAGAAACATTACGAATCACAAATTCAAATTTATAAAATAAACAGAGTTTGTTATTGCTCCATCAAAATGGTATCCTATGCACGTTTGAGAGTGACTCTCTGTCAATATGAATCGTGATAGGATGACTGAAATTTTTTATTCTTAATTAAAAATTTTAATTTGAAATATTGAGAATAAACCAGAAAACATGTTGAGCATGTTGTCCTCAAACTTCGAGCTTACAATACAGAAATTTAAATTTAATTGTGTCTCGTATTCAACTAGAAAAAAAAAGTTGATCTCTAGCTATATATATATATGTGTGTCTGTGTGCGTATATCATTTATGTCCAATAATATATAGACCTAATATACAATGTTACAATATTTTGTAATTAAATAAAATGAACATGCCTAAAGAATGAAAATTAAGTCTCAAAAAAAACTTAATCAGGTAAAAATTCAAAACTCAAATTCTTTAGTCTATAGGAACTAAATAAATAAATAGATTGCAATATTTTATCAAGATATTGGCCCCTCTTGGAGTGATATATATTTATTATTACTAATTACTAATAATAAATAATCAGTTTTTTTTCGTCAGAGATATGAACTCCTTGCTTTAAATTGTCAATTAATTCCATTTTCCACATATTTTCTGCCTTTTGTTATAGCATGAGTTGACATATAATTTATATACACATGCATATTGTTGGTACTAATTGGTGTCAAACACTATAGTGATAATTGGGAAGTCGGAATTTTGATTAAAATATCGTGTAGAATTGTATATGTAATATATATCTAAAAAAATATTTTTATTCTAATTTTTGACGAAGAGTTGCCAGTTGACGTATATTCTTTTATATTGTTCATGTTATAGGTATATATCTTAGTTCTAGATGTGCTTAGTGGAAGAGCTACATGTATTTTTGATACTTCTTCATCTATTTCGTAAATTGTCTAGCTAGATAAAATAAATAATTTTTTTTATATATGTATATTATACACATTTTTATGCCTCTTAGTAAGTTCTAACTTTTTATTACTGATTAATGTCCTACATCAACTGTATAGGAGAGGGCAAAATAGTCTTTTTTTTGTAGTTTATTTTTCGATATTGGAAAGGGGAAAAACCATAGTAACAAAGTCATAAATATAAATCAGCTGAATCATATTGTTGCGTGTAACCTAACGGACACAAAGAATTTTGTAATTAATATCATGCTGAATTCTAATAATGTTTGAATGTCCCTACTTTTTTTTTTTTTTTTAAGTTTAATAAAATAAAAAAAATGTATTGACCTTAGCTTCAAAATAAAAAAATGTATTGACTATAACATACGAAAATCGGTAAAATAGAGGGTTTATCTTCTTTGGCGCTTGTTTGACCTTCAAAATGGATCGTTTTGGCCATTAGCGTTAATTGACTCCATAGCTAACGTCTTAACGGATATTCACTAAAAAATTGGGCAAAAAAACGTGGAAATTCCGAATTACAAAATATTCATTGACTATAGGACACGAGAATCAATAAAATGGGGGGGGGGGTTACCTGCTCCGGGGCTTGTTTGACCTAAAATGTGGACCGTTCTAGCCGTCAGGTCTAACTGCTTTATAACTAACGTCATAACGGACGTCCATGAAAAATTTGGGCTAAAAGTACGTCGGATTCTGGATCATCAAAAAAGATCGTGGACTAGAACACGTGAAAATTAGTAAATAAGCGGTTTACCTGCTTCGGGGCTCGTTTGGCGTTCAAAATGGTCCGTTTTGATCGTTAGGGCCAACTGGCTCCATAGATAACGTCTTAACGGACATCCATGAAAATTTGGGCAAAAAAGACATCGAAATTCCGGATCACCAAAATTCATGGACTATTTCACACGAAAATTGGCAAAATGGGGTATACCTGTTTCGGGGCTGTTTGACCTTAAAAATGGGATGTTTTGGCCGTCAGGGCCAACTGGCTCCATAGCTAACGTCTTTACAGACTTCCAGGAAAAATGTGCAAAAAGACGTCAAAATTCCGAATCACCGAAAATCCATGGATTATAGCACACGATAATCAATAAAAGGGAGTTTACCTGCTCCGGAGTTCGTTTGACCTTCAAAATTGGTCGTTTTAGACGTTCGGGCCAACTGACTCCATAGCTAACGTCTTAACGGACGTCCACAAAAATTTTGGGCAAAAAAAGACGTCGAAATTTTGAATCATAAAAAAAGATCATGGACTATAGCACATGAAAATCGGTAATATAAGGGGGTTTACCTGTTCCGGAGCTTGTTTGACTTTGAAAATAAGATGTTTGCCATTAGGCCAACTGGATCCATAGCTAACGCCTTAACGGACATCTAGTGAAAAATTGGGCAAAGAAGTCATCGAGATTTCATATCACAAAAAATACATGGACTATACACGAAAATAGGCAAAATGGGGTATACCTACTTTGGGGCTCGTTTAACCTTGAATATGAGTCATTTTGGTCGTTAGGGCCAACGACTCCATAACTATTATCTTAGCAGACGTCCACGAATAATTTGGACAAAAAGAACATCAGAATTCCGGATCACCAAAAATCCATGGACTATAGCACACGAAAATCAGTAAGATAGGGGTTTACCTGCTTCGGGAATCGTTTGATCTTCAAAATGGTCCGTTTTGACCATCAGGCCATCTAGCTTCTAGATAACGTCTTAATAGATGTCCATGAAAAATTTGGGCAAAATATACGTCGGAATTCTGGATCACCAAAATTTCATGGACTATAATACACGAAAATCGGTAAAATGGGGTATACTGCTTCGCGGCTCGTTTGACCTTGAAAATTGACCGTTTTAGCAGTTAGGGCCTACTGGCTCCATAGCTAACGTCTTCATGGACTTCCACAAAAAATTTCCGCAAAAAAGACGTTGGAATTCCGAATCACCAAAAGTCCATGGACTACAACACAGGAAAATCGGTAAAATGAGGGGTTTACCTGCGTTGTGACTAATTTGACCTTCAAAATGGTCCGTTTTGGCTGTCAGAGCCAACTGGCTCCATAACTAACGTCTTAATGGACGTCCACGAGAAATTTGGGCAATAAAGACGTCGGAATTCTGGATTACCAGAAATTCAATGTGATTTAATGAAGTAAAATAAACTATAAATTTACACACATGACATGCATATATTGACTTAATGTAAATACCCGGTGTGGATAAATTATACCTGATTGAAAGATATCATATTGTGAAATAGTCATGATTTAAAGTTTAATTAAAATATTGATATTTATATTTAACAAATAATTTAATCTAAACATATAAAATTTTAAAAACATCATTTTCACTTTTATAACACTTTGATTTCAAATATTCATGATGATAATAAATAGATTTGAAAAGAAACTAGTCAAATATACTTTTCAATAGCTTAAAAAAAATGAGGAAAAAAATAAGTGGGGGTCCGATTGATTATTTTTTTAAAAGGGAGGTGACTCTTTTTATATATATCTATCAATCAATTCAAAAAATATGACACTCATGCAACAAATAGTAGGTATAAAAAAAATTATATTCATCTATTAATTTTACGTGTCTTAATTTACTTTGATATAAACTTTTAAAAAGTAAAAATGATATATTTCGAATCACAAGCATTTCTATTTCAATTCGAGCTTATCCATGATATATTGTACGAATTTCAGATTCGTTAGCTTCATTTCATCAAGTTTAAGCTATTAGAACTATGAACAATACATATATCAATATAAAACTTCAGATAATACAATGTGCATATTAAATTTGTAATTATCATAATAAGCCAAGTTTGTAGAAAATTAAATAACTAGTTGCCACCCCATATGACTGCGAACCCTAACTTCTAAACGACTGAACCCTAAACCTTAAATTTTAACTCAAACTTTTAATAATTGATTACAAAAAAAATTAAGATACATAAATTGAAACAGAAAAAAAACTGTATCAAATACTTGTTAAAATAAAATTTGACAAAGTACATTTTGCTATTTAGTCTACATTCAATGCTTTAGAAAGGAAAATGAAATTAATATTGTAATTAATGTTTTTGACAACAATGTTGATATTTTTCCTCAAGGCATTTTTCATATTTTATCTTTGAGCTTCACAGCTAAGTTGTATTAATGCAAGGAACTAAATTAAGCAAAATGTAAGTACTTAGATAGTTAGTTAATGTGTTACCCTATATATGTTTTTAAGCACAAAACAAGAAATTAGTAGAGTTAGAAATTACCATATTTATTCATCATAATATAAGCAAATGAATTAATGCCTTCAAATATTGAGAGAGACATATATATAGTATTTGTACACCTAAGTACTAACTAAATATAACGCTATGTAATATATTCTCTCCGTTTCAAATTAATATTTATAGTGATTCTTTTTTTTCTATACGATACGATCTTATAAGAAAAATATTCATTAGAAGGTCTCTCCCTCCCCCTCCCCCCCCCCAACCTCCGTCTATTTTATTTTTATTTACGTCTTAAGATATCATATCTTCAATCAATTCTATTATAAGTATATACAATTGAAGTTATACACGAACATTAATATTTCAAAGAACCAACAACTATAGGGCGGAAGGATATGATCCATTCACCTTTATTTACTTAGAATCTTAGAGATATATCGTGTAAAAGGCTGACTTTTAAAATAAAGAAAATCTTGTAGAAAACATATATTTGTGTAATTTGAATCTAAAGTAACTAAATCGATGAATTACAAATATCGCATGATTACAAAATAAATGTCTAACACTATACAATAGCCCAATAATATCGGTAATAATATAACAATAAAGAACCCTTATATTCGTTCCTTGTTTGCTAGTATGTTGTATAAACACTGTTTATACACTTATTATAGTTTGTTATACACTGAATATACACAACTAACGAATACACATTATTTCGACTTAGGGCAAAAAGATTTAACCCACTAAATAACAAAAGAGGTTTACATGATAGTACAGGTAGGAATATCACGTCACTAACATCTTTTTGATATCGTGAATACACGGGATTAACACATCTAGATAAAAGAGGTTTACATGATAGTATAGGTAGAAATCTCACAGACCAACATGATATTTGCAACTCTTTAGTAGGTTAATTATGAGAATAAGATGTACTTTTATTTGCTTGTCATTTTATAAATACTTTGAAACAACAGTAACTCTTTACTAGGTTCTTAATCATATAAAGTTTCATTAATTAAACAACAATAAAATTGAAAGAAACAAAAAATAATACTAAAGTTTTTCTAATAGTGTGAACACATTAATTGATATCTCCTTTTTCACATGATATTACATGTAGCAGTCTCACATACCAACATGATATTTTGCGTGTATCTTTTTGGTCTTATTCCTAACCATAACCATCCCTTTTTTTTTCTCACTAGTATAAATTAAGACCTCAAAATGAATTCTTTTTTACAAACTTTCACTTTCTCTCTCTTCTTTCTCTCTCTTAATTTCACCATGGCTAAAGACCTCCAAATTCCAAAAGATTTCCAAGAAAACCAATCACCAAACATCAACTCTCCTCTTCCAAATGGATGCAAAACCCCAAAATCTCCTTCAAGTAGGATTCCCAAAGCTGTTAACTGTCCAGGCGCACCTAAGAAACCGAAAAGGGCAAATCGGTCATTTTACAAGAGAAGATTGCGGTTTGAGATCATCGTCGTGGTTCCTAGGGAAGAAACTGATTCATTTTTCAGAAATGCTGAAAATGCTAACAATGGTTGTAACAAGATCATGAAAAGAAGACGTACCATGTAAACTCATAAAAATGTTTTTTCAGTATCATCTTATATCTGAAACTCACAAGTGACCGATTCATAATAGTTGTTGCAAGAGTCTCTAGTAGAAGTCGTTTGAATTAGTTGTAAGGTGAAGTTTCGTTTATTTCAATTATCATGTCATGTCATGTCATATCGTATATTTCAATTATCATGTCATGCCATGTCATATCATATCGTATTTTATCTTAGGTAAGTTAGCTAGCTAGCTATGTAGTAGTATCTATTGCACCTTTGTTTTTCTTGTTTTGATATGTCAAGTATGGTTTCAAGTTTTAATTACGATGGATCTGAATTATGGTTGACAACAATGTTGATAATTGATCTTTAATCTTTAAAATTTCGTATTATTTAAAAATAATTAAGAAAATTTCCTCTATACATCCTTATCTCTTCTTGGATACATCTCCTATGTACACTGCTTTCTCAAGTATTATCCAATAATTTTTTTTTACCAATCTAATGAACTCGTGAAACTATTACCATAACCAAAGCAAAACGGATTAAATCACACATCTCAGAACCCAATTCTCAATTCCTTTTAAGTACCTCTTTAGCCTTGTAATAAGAAAAAATATTTCAAGGTATGAGCTAATTTCAATAGATAAAAGGATTGAGTTACATAATTGAATTCAAATTTCAAGTTTTTCATGGTGAGTTTAGGTTTTTGGTAGTGTGCTTTGTCGAAGTATGAATAAGTAAGGTAAGAATTGATCGATTGCATCAGTTATTGAGAATTTAAAAGTCCATGTACAAGGTTTGGATCGTAGAGTTTGTCACTTTTGATTGTTAAAGGCCTAAGAAAGTATTTCTCTCAACGAGTTGGTTTACAGTATATGGGATGTTGATCAAATGATAAGATTGATAAGCAAGTCAGTGAAAGAACAAAAATATGGTGTATTGAAGAGTTTAAGGTATAAAATTTGCATCATGGGATGAATATAAGAGCTGTGAAGGAATAAGACCTGTAATATAGACTCTTGGTTTGAAGTTAAAGGATGTAAGGGTTTTCATATATAAGTTATAATATGACTATGGATGTGAACTGGTTCAGTATGGACTCACTAGGAATTATCAACAATTTTTATGAATATTGGGTTTTTGAATTGGGTGAAAAAAATGTGAGGTCTGTAAGATTATGTGTTGTTATGTGGGGCTAAATTATTTAGTGGTAGATGACTTTTTATGGATATGCGACAGTATGGACCTATAATATTACAGAGTTATCGTGTATTTTGAGGAGATTGAAACTACTATCTTTTTTATAACATAACTTGTTATGATGTTTCACATAGGCATTTGATGGTGACTAGGGATTTTGTGCTTATACTATATAGAATTATTGGGATGACCAAGAATTTCTTTGAGTTTTGGCATGAGAGAGGTACATAATGGTTTGAATGGTAGTTGCGAAATAGTATTTGAAAGTTTGCGTGAAGTTGACATTTAGTGTGATTCAATTATTGTATCTCGATGATAAAGTACTTTTAGATTTGAAATTACTGTTATGAGCCTTGGGAGTGAGCTGTATTTGTCATGAAATGCTTAAATGGAAAGAGATAAAGCCATAGTTCAAAAATTTTAGAGGCAATAATGTGTTTGCTAAGAAGACTTTAATACTAGTGATGGTTTGAGAGTAAGGTAAGTCACTGGTGTGGTTAGAATGTTTGTTATCGTACTGAGAAAGTCTATGAAGTTTGATAAATNCTTTACTTCTTGGATCTCTATTGTGCGTATTTGGTCCCATTTTGATTCTTATCAGCTCAATTGGTAAGAGGCGATCTCCTTGGGAGAGATGTACTCAGATTAATGGAAATATTTGATATGGACATTATGGAAGAAGTGTTTAGTATAATTCAACCTTGCTATTGTATATTCTAATGTAACCACCTTCTTGGTATTAGGCACTATTTGGAGTATGATTCCCTACTTATATTACGCGTGTTTTCACATCTATGGGTGAATTCTTAGTGGTGGATCGGATGTACCGATCCTCTTATGTCTTTTTGATAGGTAAGGATCCTTGGGTTTTGGTAATTTCAGATGATGGATTGGTGTCGTTAGGAATAGTTAAAGTATACCAATAGTTCTACACACAACGTTGTTTATGAGAACTTACTTAAGAGTTATGACGAGTTACAATTGTCTAAGCATATTATTAGAGGTTCTACATTTCGAAATGTATCGCTTGTTGGGTGCTTACTTAATCATTTTCTCCCTTGATGAGTAACTGATGTCTAAAAAAAAACATATTTTTATAGTTAAAGCTTGTGGAAAAATTATGATGGGGGGAGATAATCTTGATAAGATCTATGATAGTTGTGCAATATGAGTATGTGATGGTTAGTTTAGGTTCACTTCTGATTGAAGCCGGTATAGATTCAGAATGTTATCTTGGTAATATGAGAAAAGATTCATCCTAATGGGTGTGTTGTGCTCTAGACAATTTTGGTTCGATTGGATTATTGGGTTAGTTTGTAACTTGGTAATATTATATGCAAAAGTTTGATTCGAAAGTTCAATTTCTAGTAGTTGCCTTTGGATGAAATGTTCTTAAGGATGAGCTCACTTGGAGTTGGAGAGATAAACAATAATGGAAATTATATCTCAAGCTTGGTAACATCGGTTATTCGTTCTTCTTTCACCTTATGTTCGAGGACGAACATGATTTTTAGTGGTGGATAATGTAATGACCCGAAGGTCATTTTTAAAAAAAAAATTTGATTATTCTTTTAACTTGAGTTAATTAATTAATGAGTAATTGTAGATAATTGACTTAACCAATAGTTAATGGACTAAAGTGATAATTTATTTAAGACTCTATACTATTTGACCCATATTAAAATAAGTCAGTAGGGTTTTTATCTAATACCCTATATCACTTACCCACTTTCATTAAAAATAAGTTAATAGGGTTTACTTTTACTCCATAATTATAAAGAGGCGGAGGGCACATTTTGACGCCACAAGAAAGTGACTCGTGCTTCAGGTAAAATCTCCAATTTATTCTGTTTATGTATAGTTGTTATAGGAAAAGAATAGTATATTAATGGTTGGATGATAAATTATATTATTGTATTAATTTGTTGCTAGTTTGATTATTGATTGGTGATGCCATTGCTAGTTCTATAAGTAAAACTGATTACTTACTAATAATGTTGTTGGAGGCGACATGATTATGGAATCATTGTTGTGACATGTGATTTTATTTTGAGGTAAAATAAAAGAGATAAAACTTGTAGCTAAATTAGTTGTAAAGGACAATTTGAACCATATAAAACAATTTTGATTTTTTTACTTTCAATTTGTTTTGTTGCGGCTAAATTGAGAAAATTTAGTAAGAAAGTAATAATGAGTTAGGTATTTGCAGGACAATGATATGTAAATATAATTGAGGATGAATTCTGCGTAGTTTTCCTTGTTTTATATATTTTTTT
>NC_028647.1:2243779-2289601 GCF_001406875.1 Solanum pennellii
GGGAAAAAAATATATAAAACAAGGAAAACTACGCAGAATTCATCCTCAATTATATTTACATATCATTGTCCTGCAAATACCTAACTCATTATTACTTTCTTACTAAATTTTCTCAATTTAGCCGCAACAAAACAAATTGAAAGTAAAAAAATCAAAATTGTTTTATATGGTTCAAATTGTCCTTTACAACTAATTTAGCTACAAGTTTTATCTCTTTTATTTTACCTCAAAATAAAATCACATGTCACAACAATGATTCCATAATCATGTCGCCTCCAACAACATTATTAGTAAGTAATCAGTTTTACTTATAGAACTAGCAATGGCATCACCAATCAATAATCAAACTAGCAACAAATTAATACAATAATATAATTTATCATCCAACCATTAATATACTATTCTTTTCCTATAACAACTATACATAAACAGAATAAATTGGAGATTTTACCTGAAGCACGAGTCACTTTCTTGTGGCGTCAAAATGTGCCCTCCGCCTCTTTATAATTATGGAGTAAAAGTAAACCCTATTAACTTATTTTTAATGAAAGTGGGTAAGTGATATAGGGTATTAGATAAAAACCCTACTGACTTATTTTAATATGGGTCAAATAGTATAGAGTCTTAAATAAATTATCACTTTAGTCCATTAACTATTGGTTAAGTCAATTATCTACAATTACTCATTAATTAATTAACTCAAGTTAAAAGAATAATCAATTTTTTTTTTTAAAAATGACCTTCGGGTCATTACATCCGCTCTCGTATGTATCCTTATCCGCTCTTGAACACATCTTTATGCTTGCTCGAATACATCCCTTTCATTAAGTAATGTATCGAACAATCAAAAAAATGTATCTGAAAAAACTGAAATATTCAAAAAAAAATTGTAATTAGGAAAACTTCCGGAATATAATATACTCAGTCCCTAAATGTATAGGATTTCTGTACTTTATACTTCTTTTTTTATCTATGACATTCACAGCTAGGTTGTATTAATGCAAATGCACTAAATTAAGCAAAATATAAGTACTTAGATAGTTAGTTGATGTGTTAAATCATAGATTATTCAAGCACAAAACAAGAAATTAGTAGAGTTAGAAATTACCATATATATATATAGAGTTCATCATAATATAAGCAAATAATTAATCCCTTTAAATATGAGTGAGGCACATATAATAATTGGACTTCTAAGTCTTAACTAATAAATATATGTAACATATTTCCTTTGTCGTGATTTTTTTATATGCTACATAAAAAATATTAGGATAATTATATATACACACTTATTATTATTTTATCATAATTTCTAAAATTCCTATAAAAATCTCTTCTCGCCTTATTTTCTCCCGTATACATTTCTATTCCTCTAAGATACATCCGTATCATTCACAATCGGTGAGTTATGTGTTTGCAGATATCCTGATGTATCCGAAATCCTATAAAATTCAATTAAGGGATTTTTGTTATTTGGAAAAGAATAGAAATAAGATATAATGAACTCTCAACACTACGAAACTTGTCTAATATTTATAAAAATATTTATTAGACAGTTCCTATTCCAATTTTTTTATGTTGTAACATATCATCTCATAAAAAAATATTGTCTCTCTTATTTGAAATATTTATTTGATTTATTTATGTATCTTTTTAAAATTAAGGTGTTTGAACATCGTATCTAGTGTACTATTGCTAGTAAATGTAAAATGAAAAGAAAATCATTTTACATTGAATTTTTAAAATTAAAAAAATTAAGATATTAATTTTAAAAAGTTAAAAATAGATAAATTGAGATGGATTGAATACCTGTCTGAGTAGCTAAAGCTGTTTTATGGACTAAACGACATGCCAAAAGTTTATTTTCTTTCAAATAGAATCTATGTTTTGTGTATTGACAACATATAATTCTTTTATTTATCGTATCATTAAATTAAATTAATCATATGATAACAATTTTCTTTGTAATAAAGTTTGATATGCTAATACATGGAAAGTAGAATAATAACTTGCTCTAATCAATTATAATGTAAAAATTCACCAATTAAAGTCAATAATATTTTAAAGCATCAAGAACTATTAAGGGGATCGACTAGGGCAAAAAAGTTTCAACCCACTAAATAAAATTATTGAGATCCCGAATAATAATAAGAGTTAATGGTCAAAATATATTTGTCGTACCATGTTTTTGTGAGTTTAATATTTAAATTATCAGGTGTTTGTATTTCTATTTGAACTATTACCAATGATCAAAACACGCCTCGAAGCAGACTAGGTCAAGTGATTGAATACGATCGTCACGCGTGACAATTTAATTTGTTCGTAAATTTTCGTCTGCATGACAACTTACTCATTAGTTCTGAGGTATATTTTGATAAATAATTGGCAATTAGTTCAATAGGAAACTCACAAAAAATGATGGTATTAAAATCTCACAGACTAGCATGATACTCGTAACTTGTAGGTTAATTATAAGAATAAGATGCATTTTTACTAACTTACCCTTTTATAAATACTTTGTTAACAACTCTAACTCTATCTATCGTAGGTTCTTAATCATGTAAAACTTCAGTAATTAGTTTAAATAAGGGTAAAATTGAAAAGAAAATCATTAATGTTTTTTAAATAGTACGAACACATAAAATAATTACAGCTAGATAAAAGAGGTTCACATGATAGTACAGGTGAAAATCTCACAGACCAACGTGATACTTTGCGTGTATTTTTTTGTCTTATTCCTAACCATCACAATATCCCTCCAAATGTAACCATTATCCCTAGTATTTTTTTCACTAGTATAAATTAAGACCTCTACATGAAAATAAAAAAAAATACATTTCTTTTCCTCAAACTTTCACTTTCTCTCTCTTCTTTCTCTCTCTTAATTTCACCATGGCTAAAGACCTCCAAACCCCAAAAGATTTCCAAGAAAACCAATCACCAAACATCGACTCTCTTCTTCCAAATGAATGCAAAACCCCAAAATCTCCTTCATTTAGGATTCCCAAAGTTGTTAACTGTCCTGGTGCACCTAAGAAACCTAAAAGGGCAAATCGGTCATTGTGCAAGAGGCGATTGCGATTTGAGATCGTCGTCATGGTTGATGAGGAAGAAATCGATTCGTTTTTCAGAAATGCTGAAGATGTTAATAATGGTGGTAGCATCATCATGAAAAGAAGACGTAGCATGTAAACTCATAAAAAAATATTATTCAGATATAATCATCTGATATCTGAAACTGACTGAATGATGAATAGTTATTTCAAAGAACTGACTGACTGATGGATAATTGTTGCAAAGGGTCTAGCTCTAATAGTAGTTTTTAGAATTAGTAGTAAGGTCAAGTTTCATTTATCATGTTGTATCGTATCGTATCTTATTAGCTAGCTAGTAGTAAAAAAGAAAAATAGTTTTGAAGTATTATGTAATAGTATCTATTGCACCTTTATTTTTCTTGTTTTAGTATATCAAGTATGTTTGTAATTTTAGATATGAATTATGGGTATAAATGAATGAATTGCATCAAGTTTTTTTTAAAATTTGTTAAATTTTTTGGGGTAATTTTATATTTCGATTATCTGTTTTACCATTTTTATTTTTTAATGAGTTAATGATGATACAATTTTTTTTTTTGTTTGAGTTCGTTATATATTTATTATTTGTAGATTGTACTAGCCAACCTCCATTTTTGGGAAGGTTGTTTTCACTTTCCTTTCTATTTCCTTTTTTGTACTCTTTTGAACTGGTTTCTTTTATGAGTCGAGGGTTTATTGAAAATAAATTTTTTTGTATATTATATTTTGTGTTCATACTTTGTTTTGTGAGATTACTGTTGTTGTATCGTTTTTGAAAACTTTTCATCTTTTGCCTTGTTTTCTTTTGATTATCGAGTTTTTATAGAGATAAATTCAATGTTAAAATTCATAAGTTTGAAATATATATATATATATATATATATGTATATATGATTAAATTAACAGAATTTATTTTAAATTCGCCTCTGATATAATAAAAGAAAATGTGAGATTAGAAAAATGGTGATTTGTGGTATTGTTAGAAGGAAGTTTGTGAAGTTTTTTGCTTTATTTATTTGATTTAAGTTATATTTTAGTTATTATAGATTTGAATTTTTTTTATATTTATATAAATTATTAATTATTACAGATTTGAAAATTTTTCAGTAAATCTAGTCCAAAGTGATCTTTTCTTTGTGTTGAAACATTTACTTTTCGTTATTAATAAATATAACTCTCTCTATGGAGTAATTGACATAATAAGAATTTAATGAGTCAATTTTTTTAATATTCGAAATTCATAAATTTAATAATCTTAATTCGTAAAATAGATAAGTTATTATTTTTTGCTATATTACTGATTATTTATTTAAAGCATAAGAAAAATAAAAATATATTCAATATAATTTTACAATACGAAATTTAGAGAAGATAATACGTATTCAACTTTATTTTACCTTATAAGGATAAAGAAATTATTCCTAATAAACTCTCGATCGGTTCAAGTAAAACCTAACAAACAAGAAGGAAAAAAAATTAGAAAATGACATTATATCTTTGAAGCAAAAGAAACCATGGATATTAATAACAAGTACAAAAAAATAGTATGAGGATTTTTTTTTTCTAAACAGGTAATATTTTATTTATTTTTTATTTTTTAAAATAACTTTTGGATTAGTATTAATTAAGTTTAGTCAGGAATAAGTTGGAATAATTATAATAAACATATTTGACACTTTGTATGACTGACATAAACTTTGGGATTGATGAATTTGTTTTTATTCTATTTTTTATTTTAAAAAAGGAAAAAAAAATATAGGGATAAATATTATCTGTATTTATTGATATGAACAAGAAATACACCATGTGTATTTGTTATTATTATCTTAGCTAAACTTTACACTCAACGTGGAGTTTATTTGTCTTTATTCTATATTTAGTTATACATAAAATAAAAACTTTTTGAAAAAAATGGAAAATAATAATTACCCTGATTATTTTTTTGAAAATTAAAACCATTAAAATGGAAAACAAAACTAATGGTTTTTTCAGCAGTATAATTGTTATCTTTTTTTTTTTTTGGGAGTTTTGTTATTATTGAAACTGTGAGTTATATTTCAACAATTACCTTGATTTAATTTTTTTTAGCAAATAACATTGAATGAGTATGTATATAATATTGACAAATTTAAAATTTTGAATTCGCTATTAAAAATGAAAAAAAACAAAGCAAACGGAGTTGGATGGTAGAAAATTGGGATTATTTATTATCTAAAAATTATAATGGCTCTAAAATGGGAAATTCTAATTAATGAATTTTCTTCTTTTATGCTTTAAAAATGTATATTATGCCTTATTTAATCTAATTAGACGATGCAGTTCAACTAATGATAAATAAGTTGTAATTTAAAATAATCATATAAATATTGGGAAACTTACATAAATATACTATAATAAAAAAATATTTACCATTTATAGCGATAACATTTTTTTTTCATTTGACCACTTTTAATTCATTTATAATACAAATTTAATACATATTACAAAGATAAATTTATTATTCAATTATAATATAAATTTTAATGATAGATAATACATTTATCACACATTTTAATACACTTATAATACAATGTGATAATTTTTTACCAAACAAACATAATATACTTCAAAAACAATTATATTTCAAATATATTGCATACACAATTCACTTTTAATACATATTACAGATTTATCACAATATTGCTATAAATGATAATAAATAAAAATATCGCTAAAATCAGTAAAAAAATTTTAAAAATGTATTAATTTATGTAATTTTTTTAATATTTAATTCTTAATGGACTTTTTCTTTCTTGACCAAAAAATTAAATGTTAGAAGTTACATATTAAAGAAAAATATACATTATTTACTTGTGTTAAACGATTAAATTTATTTATTTGACAAACACAAATTTATGTCTCTTAATTTAGTATAAATCTTATTATTGGTTTTGAGTAAAATTACCATTCACCCCCAAGCCAACCTTACACCTTGTTTGGATGGTTGTTATATGTTGTGTTGTATTATATTGTTAGAGTAAATACAATATTTGTTTTGATTATTACTTAAGTTCTATTGTATCGTATCGTTTAAATTCATTGTTAGGTTACAATGAAAAGACACATAATTTTATGTAACGATCGATTGATGTGAATCATGTCGTTACCTTAATACATTCTTTTCATTTGTCTTTATTTATTATTTAATAACTATATTTCATCTTTACCCTACTTTTTCATAGTATTTCTATTCCGTACCCTACTTTTGTGGTAGGTTTACATTCAAATTATGTCTGTGTGACATTATGTAACGACAAAGAATGATACAATCTATCGGATCACCGCATTCATTAAAACAAGATAGTGCAATATAATATATCACAATATAATATGATATAATTCTATATATTATAAAACAATACGTAACAATCCTCCGAACAAATTATTTACATTTTAGAGCGTTTAGTTATTACTTTCATTGCACGAATTTTCTAAAAAACGAAGTCATAAAATGTAGGTTCAAGCTAAGACTTAGACCTAATATGTCAACTAATTGATACATATATTTTTACACTTTTATTTTTTAATAATATTTGACATCTGAAAAATAAAAAAAAAATGTCATCATATATGACAAAGAAATTGACGAGTACTAGACTGACAGCTAGGATAATTAATATCATAAAAGCACATAATTTATAATGGGCCATATATATAATATATGTTCAATGTATAATAATATAATAAAATATCCCATCCCTAATAATAACTCAACAATTCAATGAACAAAACAAAAACAATTTTGATATACTAAATGATGACTATATTATTTTCTTAAATAATTTTAGAAACATGTACCAAAAGAATATTAAATATTTAGTCACAAAGAGATAAAATAAAATAAAAAGTTATTTTACTTTTATTTAAGGTGATAAAAAGTACCATTAAATTAATATGATTTAATTTTTCATTTATATGGTCCCAAAGCCCACATGAGAATCACTATCAACCACTTGTTTCATAAAAATTAAATTTATTTAAGACAAATTTAGTACCTTGTAAATGCAAATTTATTGCCTTTTTTTTAAATGCCAAACATTTAATCATTTTGGAGTATATTTTAAACTTACATGTCACATAAGTTGATTGATTTCCATTAATTAAAAGAAGATGAATTAATATTGAGTTTAAAGTTATATACTCACCCGTCCCAAATCAAATTAATTATAAGTAGGCAGTGACATAGTCAAGTATAGTTCAAGCTAGCTAATCAGTCAGATATTTTTTGTTAAAAAATTATATTATATATACGGAAAAGGCTTAAAAATATTTTCTAAACTATCAGAAATAGCTCAGCTTTACCCTTGAACTATATTCCGGATCAAAATTATCCTTCCCGTCTAAGTATTGGATCATACTTACCCTTCTAATTAATAGAAGTATGTTAAGTGACACGTGAACGCCACATTGACACCACATGAATGCCATATAAGCGCCAAACATTTCTCACTTCTACGTAGAGTAATAAGATCCCTAATATTCAATTTTCCTCTCATTTCTCTTAAGATACGATTTCACCCACTTCCACTCATATTCGTGGTTAGGGTAAGAACGATTTCACTATTGTTAATGTAAGTTTTAGTTTTTTTAAAGTTTGAACTATATAAATTTTGATAAATATTCTAAAATGTATATTTTCATTACATTAATATGAGAAAATTGCATCTAGTAATAAATTGATTGTGTAAATATTTTTTTTTTTATCGCAGTACTTATACAATATTTAGTCTAGCAACCAATAAATTGGAATAATAAGGGGAGCAATCTTTCAATTAGAGATTTAACCATAAGATACTCAAATGAAATAATAATTTGAGATATAGTAATAATTTTTACACCATTAGTAACAAATCTTAAACTACATTAATAATAAAACAAAATCTTTTTCAATCATTATGGTGTTTACAATTAAGTCCACCATGATGATACAAAGGAAAATTCAAATCTATACCACCAACAAGCTAAGGGTACATAAAATCAAGCAATTAATCAATGTATTTTGGATTTATTAATAAAAAAACATTAAGTGATATGATTTACTAAAATAATGCATTGTTACTACAAAAAAATGGATTTTAATATGGTTTAGTCTTTCCGAAATAATTATCTTTCGGCCTTGACATGAAGATAAGAGTCTGTCATTTTATTACTGTTTATTTAATTGTATAGACGAATTTGAAATGACCGGATGATAATTTGAATGAAATGAAGTTTCACCATGTGTCTAAATATGGATAGTTTAAGGGTTTTTTTTATTTTTATTGAAGCAATCGACAATGAGTTTGAAGTCAAATGTCAGTTTATGAGCTTCATGAATATTGTAAAGTGCATTCAAAAGAATAGAATCTGCAAATGTTCAAGATGATCTGGTAGTCGTCGTTCAGCCAGTTCGTAATTATTTGAATAATAACAGTCGATTGAAATATTGAGTTTAAAATTTATGAATTGAGAATTCTATAGTCTTTCTAAGCAATAAGATTCTAAATTAATAATTTATACATATTATATACTAAAACAAATAAAAAGTTCATGAGATCAAAGTCAAACGAACCCATATACTTTGATCTCTGGCTTTATCCCTTGTTTACATATTACTCTCCTTAAAGATGATCTGATTATTGAAGTAGACAAGGTACGATAGATATCGAATATCATATTGAAAATAAAACTTTTGGTATTGCGGTTTTGGTCTTTTCCCTGCCGCCATCTGCCTTTTTTTAAATATTAAAAGATAACTAAATAAATTTAAAGGAAAAAGAGGATATATAGCTATGAAATAGATGTATACATGCAATGTATATTACCCAAAAAAACGTATATACGCAAGGTCTACCTTACGTATTATCTCCTCTTTATTGCCAAAAGTAAAGAAAATGACAGGAAACAAAATGTGTTATATGTCTCTGTCTTGTGTTACAAGGAAAATGTGTTTGTACACCCTTTGGGGTAGATTTTGCACCGTCTTTCTATGACGTGTTATATTTTCTTCTTTATATTTGAAATAATTGTATTTAAGCCAAGGATCTTCCGAAAATAACTGATCTATACTACTTTGGAGTAGTGGTAAGGTTTGGGTACGTTCTACCATCCTCAAACCTCACTGATGAGATTTCACTGGATATGTTGTTGGTTGTTACTTTTATATAAAGAGAGATGTAAAATGCAAGTTTAATTATAACTACTACAAAATAAAATAATTGTATATCAAATGTATGATTGATGTATCAGAGTATTCACCATGGAGAAGAAATTAAACTCTGAATTTATATAATATAAGTGAATATTTTTTTTCTTATGAAACAAAGAGAAAACAAATTTTAAAGAATATACGACTTTGGGCAATGTTATGTGGGCTTCACATTCGCCAACTTGCATCATTGGGCTGGCGCTAGGTGGGCCGTTATACACTAAAACACTACAAGGCCCATTTGTTTATTCACCTTGAATTGAAGGAAATTTTTTAAATTTTATTTCTTCAAAGAACTAGAAAGATTTTTATTAATTTTTTAAGAAATAATATTTACTAGATTTTTTTTTGGCTTGTCTCCAAAAAATAAATATTATGAAGTTTTAAATTCTATGCGTGAAGTATTTTAGAGTTCTATTGTTAAAATTTATTTAAAATTCCATAACGATTATTATTTTTCACTTGCTTAATGTTTAAAACAAACTCGCTTATAATAACGATATATAAGTGTAGGATTTCATATAGCAACTTCTAGTTTCGTTCAATAAAATTTTATTTACTCTTAGACTTCAAAATATCACTCATTCCATCGTATTAGCTTTTGATTGGACTGGAAGCTTAAAAAGAAAAAAAAGAGTTTTAAAATGTATGATTAAAATAAATCACGAATATTTATGTAATTTTAATCAATGAAAATTTTAAATATTCGCGTCAAATAGTATAGAACACACAACCTCAAAGTTCAACACTTGTATATATATTTATTAAATCAAAATTTCACTCATATATACAGTGTAATTTTTCGACGAAGAAATTTTTGCTTGACGCTCCTTGCCCTAGCTCCGCCCCTATTGATAGGAGTAATTTCCCTTTAAGAGTAGTTTTATATAATATAAATTCAAATTAATTGACGAACCGATATAGATATCACATGTCACGTTAGAAAAAAAAATATATTTCTTTATATACTTTAATGTTATTTTGTACTGTTAGAGCATACTTTTCACCTGTTCTATGACTTAAAATTCTGTATGATACTGTAACAAACAAACAAAAAATTCACCAACCCCCTTAGAATTAATTAATTAATTAACTGAAAAATCTTAGAAATTCAGTACGTTGAATATTTAAATTTGCATCTTGTCGATGAAAATTCGATTTTTATTCCTTTTCCTTTCTGCTGTTAGTATTAAATAAGGTAACTATGTAAAGTAATAGTAATCAAATTTGGAATTTTAAAGTATTATTAATAAGTTTAGTTTAGTAAATACATCTTTAATAAAAATTCATCAAGAAGGACCAAGTACTATAAAATAAATGGCGTAATTCGAGATAAATATTTTTGAAAATCACATGATAATAATTTAAACGACGAGAATATTTTACGATAATTTTACATGCTTATCTAAATTGTATAATCAAGTCAAATGCTTGGTATATTTTTTTTTTATTTTAAAGAAAATGTCAAATTTGAAAACAAAAGATTAATGCGACTTAATCAAGCACATTAGTAGTCAAAATAAAAGACACGGTGTTTCTTACTTCATATGTAAACATAATTAAGGATCATTAATTACTCTATATTAAGCATCATCATTTAATTTATTTAGTACTTTTGAAAATGACGTTATAATAAGTCAATAGGTAAATTGAAAATTAGTTACATATGGTATCATACAAAAAGTCTACTATTACATTGGACGAGTAAATGATAAGGTTATTGTAATGTGACTAGGAGGTCACAGATTCGGACCATGAAAATACGATAATTAGGTTACATACAAATCATATGAACATATTTTTTGGATTTTTTTTTTGTTTTGACAAAAAATAAAATAAAAAATTGATGATGCATCCAATTTTGTAAAGATTGGACAAGATCAAATATATATGTGCATACATAAATACGTCATAATGTGAACTCAAATGAAGTTTACTTTCTTAGTTTCCAAAAAAAACTCAATGGTATCTGACTAAGCATATTTAATCTTCAATTAATTTAAATATATGCTAATATTGATCCCTTTCGCTTTTAATATATATAAATAATTCTTTTAGTTTTAATCTCTCTTTATGTAGGATATCGTAAATCATAATTTACCGATAATCGATAGTTTTAGAAGTGTTATTAATTATCCCTTTAATTGATGAAATTACATAATCATGTAAAGTCAACTCATATGAGCAGTTTAATTTGAGTTGACATTTTATGGGTTGACTTGACCCTTATATTTTTAATTAGTTTTTATAAAATAAAAAATAAAAACAGACCCCATGGTTTTAATTTGCTAGCTCAACACCAAATATTTATGAGATCATCACAACATGTCAACTCTTTATTTATTATATAAATAAAAAATATGAATAGAAATAAGTAGAAGCAGATGAGTTAATTAAAGTATTATTAAATCCTAGATATCATATTTCAAAGAAAGTTCCATAATTTGACGTAACCCTTTTTTCGTCAAGTAACAAAGTTTGTTGTAATATGCGGGTCGCGATGGACTGATTGAGATTCCCCTGTTTTTATCTAGAAATTTGAGTTTGAGTTTTGGAAAGTAAAAAAAATTCAGTTGAAAGTGTCGCCACTAAAAGTATATCTTGCAATGCATAAATTCAAATTTAATTCATCTTGCAGGTCTCAAGTTCGAAATTCTTGCCAATGAAAGCAAGGGGCTTGCCTTTTGGATCGAGCTCGTCGCACCAGACTTGCCTAGGGCGGGTTACATCTCCTATATGATTTGCGAGCTATTGCATAGGAGCGGAGTTTTATCCTGTACGCACCCAAAGGGTAGCGGCTACGGATTTCCTTAGTCATAAAAAAATAATAATTCAAATTTAATCAAACTTTAAATAATGATATCGAATATTGCAAAAAAAAAGGTAACTAAGCTTTTCATTTATCGATTCGTATATAATCTCTTAATAATATTCGATCTGTGTATACTCTTAATGTTACAAAAATGACTCATATTTATCCTTTTCACTCTTTTGGAAAAAAAAAACTTTCTTTATTAATATATTATTTGTTTTACACACATCTTTGTAAACTCTATCCATTTTAATCAAAATAACATGTCAACTTACCACATCAACCTCTTCTATCATTTATCACTATTTAAAGTCATTAACAACTTTTAACATATGTCATTATTATTATTTTAAGATCCAAGTAATTAGCATGAGATGATTATACAACTAAGATATGAACTATGAGTTTATTATTATTTTTTAAATAAAAAAAATAAAAGAGGTGATGTTGATATATATTAAATTACACATGCAATGAATGAAGAAGAGAAGACAAAACATGTTGCTTGCTTACTTGGACCAGCTTGGCCATGGGCTATTGACTTCAATAATAATATAATTAATCCATTGACTTTGAAGAGGAGATTAATTATATGTTTTTAATAAGGAATGACAATGGATCGGAACGGGACGAACAGAATTGGTTAAGTCTTTCTTTTGTTTAAAGTTTTGCCTTTGCTTTATCTTGTATAACTCTATTTAACCGTTTGCATCGTTTAGAATTTCAATTCTTTCTTTCATTTTTCGATAAATTAGATCTAGATCCATTGACTTGAAGAGGAGATTAGTTGAATGAAACAAGACAGATATCCTACCTCTCCGAACTTCATTTACTGAATTACACTAAATATGTTATAAGGGCCTCTATGTGAATTTTGGATTTAGACCCCCAAACTCGTTCAGACGAAATTCCCTAAATAGCTTTAGTCTATTTAATTCTTCATAATTTTTAAATTATGATGCCCAAATATAGCATACTATGACTTTTTTGTATGTGTATGATTATTACTTGTTAATTATTGGATTGAGTCATGAAGCTAGGCTATCCACGTTTGCTAATTACGTACGTACGTTGTACTTATAATATAGACCAATATATCATATTTTGGTCGATTATATTAAAATATAATTGGTTCCAACTAGGAGCTAATTGATGGAAATTCAGAATATATATATATATATAATAAAAAATATATATTTTATTTTATTTTATTTTTTGACAACTTTAAGAATCATAATAGTACAAATATTCCAATTTCATAATCAAATCTTCAACTAATGAAAGAGTAATACTAACAAAAAAGGACTATGATATGTTATTTATAATAATATAGTTTACCGTCACATATTTATATATTTAGTGAATTTATTATTAATAATATATAGATAGGGGAAGTTTGAAGTAAAAAAAAAAACTAGTGTATTTTCGTGATCTTTTAGGTTATGCTCTATATTTATTACTCGAATTAATATCTAATAATTAATCTTTTTTGTTTATTTTATTTATAACTTTTAGCATATTTACAGAAAACTATTTTCTCCCTTATTTTTACCTTAACATTGATTATTTATTCTTTAAATTATTTTCAAGACTTAATTAAGAAAAAATATGAAATAATATGGGTATTATGACAAAATATTCACGTCAACTAATATAATTATAAGAGGTGTGCAAAGTCAAAATCAGACAAATTTAAAGTGAACAGAAAGAGTATAAACGAAGATGATAAAATATCGAACATGAGTGAATTTTATCATTTTTACTCGATATTTAGATAATTTTAATTGCTATCAAATCACTAATAATAAAAAAATAGAGTATTTTTCATACATCTATTTAGTTAGGATGATAAGTAGTATTTTGAAGCGAAGTATGTTTTATAGTTGCATCAAATTTTTAGAAAAACGATTGTTTATCTGCTAACCTTCAACTTTAACCCTCATGACCTCTATATCTCTTTATCTACGATCATATCCTCATTACACCGTTAAAATTCTCTTAGTTACAATATGGGACGTATAGGGCACAAGATTTGACAATCATAAATGAAATTAATAAATTAGTTGGGGGAACAAGAACTAATTATGACCTAATTAAGATTTTACTATTATTAATTGAAAATTGGTATGACATTTTAGATTCATTGTATACAACACTACTCACCTGCTGTTATATCATGGAAAAGTCTAATGAACAGTTAAGTTAATCTCATTAATTAACAAACAACTTATTTTTCATGCTTAGGTGTGCTTAATTATATAAATCTTTAATTAGTCAATCTGTTTAATACCTTAAATATGTATTAACGGACTTAATTTGAGGAAGGATTCAAAATTATGACCAAGTGGATAGCTAGTTATGAAGTGTATCCGCACGCTGGTTTTACGTCCATCGTCAATATATTCAGTGTAATTTTATTAGTGAAATCTACGAAATGTGAAGATAGAAATAGATTGATTTTGAAAGACATTTTGTCAAGTAAAACGTATAAAAGAAAATAAGTACGTAAAACAAGTAGAATAAAAAGGCCATGTCGAAAACAATACAAAAGAGGAAAGTAACAACAACAACAACAACAATAATAAATATCACGATATGATTAAATTAAAAAAATGCGTCTTTGATATAAAAGTATGATTTGGTGAATTTTTTGATATTTTCTATGGTCATACTTCAACTACTTATTCTTTCTCCACCTATATTTTCTTTAATATTTATTAATTATAAACCAATCTAGAATTCAATTTTATGAGGCGTTTTATATTTATTATCCTCAAGGTATTGGTCCTACACTTCTAAATTTTGAATATTTTTGAAAATTTTTTAAAAAACATCTCTAGACAAGTCAAGGGGAACAAAAGACTCAAATGAAGTATAATTATACCCCAATAGACATAATTGGGGCAGTAATGGAATATTGGATTGGTCCACAAAAGGTTGAAAATTGAAATTGTGTAATAGAACTCAAGGGGGCCACAAAAGGAAATAAAATGACTAGTTCCTTTGTTAACAAAAAGCCTCCGCATTTTAACGAGATTTCTCCATGCTTAATCAGATATCTTTCGAGTATTCAATAGATTTTACGTCACATGACGAATATTGAATCTTGTTGTTTAATTTGACGTATATGCTAACTCAATGTTCAATTTCTGCATGGATTGAATTCATCTTTAGTGGGACATACGTAGCATGAATTTAAATTAGTTTAATCAGTAGGTACATAAATACTAAAAAGCCTCCACATTTTTAACGGGATTTCCTCATTCTTAATCAAATATCTCTCGAGCATTCAATAGATTTTATGTCACATGACGAATACTGAACCTTGTTGTTTAATTTGATGTATATGCTAACTCAATGTTCAATTTCTGCATAGATCGAATTCATCTTTAGCGGGACATACGTAACATGAATCTAAATTAGTTTAATCAGTAGGAACATGAATACCAAAAAACCTGCACATTTTTGGACGAGATTTCTCCATTCTTAATCAGAGCATTCAATAGATTCTACGTCACATGACGAATATTGAATCTTCTTGTTTAATTTGACGTATATGCTAAATCCAATGTTCAATTTCTGCATAGATCGAATTCAACTTTAGTAGGACGTACGTAACATGAACCTAAATTAGTATAATCAGTAGGAACATGAATACCAAAAAGCCTGTACATTTTTGAACGAGATTTCTCCATTCTTAATCAGAGCATTCAATAGATTCTACGTCACATGACGAATATTAAATCTTCTCGTTTAATTTGACGTATATGCTAATTTCAATGTTCGATTTTTGCATGGATCGATTCCATCTTTAATGAGACATACATAGCACAAATCTGAATTAGTTTAATCAGTGCGTATAGAAATATAAAAAAAGGAAAAAAGTCTCTTTGTTTGACCCACACCAAGTCAACAGTTGTGTTTTTGCATGGAAATTGATATAGGAACCAGTCTAGATATAAGACTTACCTAATTAATTAAAATGTTTAAATTAATATAATCCACTAACACTGTTTTGCCATGTTTTTTCCCTATATATAAGTACATTGTTTCTACCATAATAATTCATCAAATTAACACCCTTTTCCCTCTTCAAATTCCTTCTTCAAGTTACCAATTTTTATTTTATTTTTTTTGAAATATTTCATATATTATTATAATGTGTCCAACTATGAATATTTTGGCAACTGAAAAAATTAAGGAAAATTATGAGGGAAAAAATGAGTGTAAATATCAAAAAGGAGTTAGGCATTTATGTGAAAGTGGAATTACTAAAATTCCAAGAAAATATATTTTGCCAATTTCAGATAGGCCTTTAATTGTGAAAAAAGAAGAAAAAATTGAAGAAAATCTCAATTTGCCTATTATTGATTTTGCTCAATTGCAAGGCCCCAATAGATCTCAAGTTCTCAAATCACTTGCCAAAGCTTGTGAAGAATATGGTTTTTTTCAGGTAACATTTGAACTTTGTACACTCATCCCTTTAACCACTTCTCTTTTTTCGATAATCGTGATGTCTGAGACAGCTTACACGTACCTCGACTAATTTCAAGAGTACTTACTATCTTCAAAATCAACATATGTACCGAGTAACTCTGTACACCAAGATTTAAAACCGATGAGAAGAAATCACTTTGTATTTTGTTAAAATCCGAGACCTCGTAATTTTCAATCCACTTTATTGACCACGAGGACTCGACTCTTTTATATTTCTCATTACTAAAAGGGATCACATTTCCTTCCTTTTTTCTCCTTGGCTTTTTGCAAGTTTTTTCATATACATTTTGGATTCTTATGCTTATACATACACACATGTGCATAGTTCGAGCCAAAAGTAATGAATTCGATTAAACTCATAGAATTCCGTTCCGTCATATATCCGCCATCAAAATAAAATATACCTTAGAATTGCTTCACTCTTGTGTTAGCAGAGATTCTTCCACTCTTAACCAGATATCTCGATTATCATATTCAAACCTTGAAATAAATGTTGCCATCGATAAAGAGGACTAAAATTTCTCATAGTGAACCTTACATGACACGAATTTAAATTAGTCGGACCATTCTGACTTCTTTGTTGTCTTGATGCAGTTGGTGAATCATGGTATACATAGTGACACAATTCAACACATAATTGAAGTTGGGAAGAAATTCTTTGAACTTCCCTTTGAAGAAAGAGCAAAATACATGTCTATTGATATGCAAGCACCAGTTAGAGTTGGCACAAGTTACAATCAAAATAAAGATGGAGTATTTTGTTGGAGGGATTTTCTTAAACTTAGTTGCCATTCTTTGTCAAGTGATTTGCTCTCACTTTGGCCCTCTTCTCCAGTAGATCTCAGGTGATAATTATTTTAATATTATAAAATAACAAGTATTAAAAAAAATAAAGTCAACTTTTATAAAAAGATCTCTACTTGCATTATTAAATGTCACAACTTATAAATTCAAATTAGATTGCTTACTTGACCAATTATAAAGTCAACTATTTACCTGATTCATTTTACGTGACGTTATATTTTAATAATTTCCAAAAGTCAAATATTTAAGTAGTATATTAAAACTTTAATTATTATAACACTATATTTATGTAGTTCTTGAGTATATAAATTTCTTTCGAAAAAGTAAATTAACACGAAAAAAAATTAAATTCTTTAGCATCAATAGCCAGTATCTCAATCGCTTAAACTAAAAATAGCTAGAGGACGTATAATATGTGTATAATAGTGTATAATATATGTATATCGTTTACGATTTTTTTTCTAATAGTTACTTTTTTTTGATTGATGAATAGGGAGGCAGCTTCAAACTACTCAAAGCAAGCAAAATTCTTGTACCAATTGTTAGTTGGAGCAATTCTTGAAAGTTTGGGGATTGTTAATAATAATGATAGTCAAAATTTGAAAGAGTTTGAGGATGGGAGCCAACTTTTAGTGTTGAATTGTTATCCTTCTTGTCCAGAGCCAGATTTGACACTTGGAATGCCACCACATTCAGATTATGGCTTACTTACACTTTTACTACAAGATGAAGTGAAAGGTTTACAGATACAACATCAAGGAAAATGGTTGACTGTTGAACCTATTCCAAATTCCTTTGTTGTCAATGTTGGAGACCATCTTGAGGTCAGTTCTGTTTCAATTTACGTGACATTGTTATTATTTTTGGAGAGTCGAACAACTTTTTTTGTTCAGAGATTAAAAAAAGTTCATTTATCTTTTTAACGTTTACATAGGGAGCGGTTTGTAAAAGTAACGTCATTAACCTGTCATGTTTTTGAGAAATAGTTATCGTTATGGAGTTTTAAGTTGAATACGGAAACTCTAGGTTATTACAATTACAAACGTTGAAAAATGATTATTTGTCAATTTAATGCTTCCCTCCATTTCCATTTACTTGTCAAATATTTCTTAATTTGATTTCTAATATAATTTGTCATCTTTTGACTAATTAAGAAAGGATTATTTGTTTTGCTTTCTATTATATCCTCGATTTATTAATATTGAGTTAATATTTTTGAAAAATATAGTGAGTAAATATGTTTAAGACTCTATCAATTAATAGTGATAAAATGGTAAACTCGTGACTATACCAATCATTGTTCTCTTTATAAGTGAGTCAAGTCAAAATTTGACAAGTAAAAATGAATGGTGAGAATAACCTTACTAGACACGAATCTGGATTAGTCTGATCTCGATATATGGTATCAGACACCGAGTGAAAAACCGGAAAAAATCCTCTAAATTATTCTAATTTATATGTTTGTCAAGATATTATCTAATCTTTTTCCCTATCAATTTTTCAGATTTTCAGCAATGGAAGGTACAAAAGTGTGCTACATAGGGTACTTGTAAATTCATCAAAATCAAGAATCTCAGTTGCTTCACTACATAGTTTGCCTTATAGCTCCAAAATTCAGCCTTCTCCAAATCTCATCAATGAATCAAACCCTAAACTCTACAAGGATACTGATTTTGCTACTTTTCTTGAATATATTTCATCTTGTGAACACAAAAGCAAAAGTTTCTTGGAATCTAGAAAATTGATTAATTAATCAGGTCACGAGTTCGAGCACTGAAAATATAGTCGCACGCTTTATCCTACAAAGAGAGACTTCTCGACGGGAATCTGAATTAGTCAAGTACCTATGCATATATCGGAGATTATAATTTTGTGTATGTTATTAGTTGTAGTGATTGTTAATTATCCCAAATGAGAAAATAAGTTAATTATTTGCAAAAGGAGCATAGGCAACCATATTATTGTAATTCTTTCGAGCTAATGATTAAGAATATTGTATGGCTTAAAAGATGATTATTGTTTTCATGTGTATTTAAAATTTTTCTTTTTTATTTTTAAGTTTTTAGTTGCATAGTCCACTATTTTCTTATGATAATGTTCAATAACTCAATATACAAAGTTTTGATGTTTTTTCCAAACATGTTTAATTAAAAACTCGATGTTTTATACACCTAGTATACAAAAATTATACACAATTAAGTTTTATGCATCGATATATAGTAAGACTTTGTATTATTCCTTGAGCCTCTTATGAAATTATATCATCTTATAATAAAAATACTCATTTTTGTAACATAAGGAAACCCTTGAAAGTCGATCATAAGTCAAAAAAAATTGAGGTTGTCCGTCAATTTTGACCTTCGATTTTTAACTGTAATTTATCGTTGAACTATTTGAAACAGGATAATTTCTTTTTTCTTGTTCTTTTATTTTGACCTATTTTGAAAAATTCAACGTATTTTTGTTCTTTTTCCCTTAGATTTAATTGGAAATTATTGCAATGGTATATTCAACTTGTATTATATAATGTGGACATAGGGACCTAAAGTCCCAAATTTGTTCTTTTAGTACTAAATTGACAATTGAAGTGTGAAGTTAGTGTAATTAATTGACATTTTATAACAAACATAATATAATTGACATATTACTAGAGTCAATTATTTGGGCAAACTGTACAACTCTAATGATGTGTACATTACTAAGGAAGTCATTTTCTGATGGAAAATATTATAACAATAATATATATATATATATTTAATATAATTTTACGAGTGAAATTTAAAAAAATAGTATATATTCGTATATATGTAGTTTTATTCCCACCTTAGAGTATATAATTATGTAAAGTAAATAATATAATAATGAAGAATCTATACTAAAAACAATGAATCAGAGAATAATATACATCAACCACAAATAATATGATAATTGAAGCTGAAAAGCAAATTGAATAATAAGATAATACATAAGACAATAATAAAATCAATACTTACACGAAAACTAGAATTTGTTTCAACTATCTACAGACCTTCTATCACAATTCTCAAACTTCAAATCTTCCTATTTAAGATTATATCCATGTAACCTTCAAGCAGAAGTAGAATTAGAATTTTCAATAAGGGTTTCAAAAAACTTTAGAAATAGACACATGAAGTAGCTAAAATAGGTTCGACATCTACTATATATACATATATAATTATTTTAACCATGATTTAGTACAAGGTGGCTCCGCCCCTGCCTTCAAGGGCTAAATCAAAATTATAATAGTTATGGATTTGACAAAATTTTAGTAATTTAATCAAACTTAAATGTGGTTTTCAAAAATATATATAAATTATAATTTATTTATTTTTGTGAGATTTATACATAAACTATCATTCATTATATTTAAACACATCTCGACGATTAATTATTTACTTTTTATATCAAAATAATCAAATATCATTCATGAATATTTCCACTTTGGTTTACGGCACATTCTAGTTGGCCATAATTAAAAGTCCATGTATATTTATATATATATTGACTCATTGACAACTGACCAAAGAAATTAAATTCCTGGTCTCCCATAATTTAATAATAATAAAGATCTAAACGAAAATAAAAAGATATTTTTTTTTTCAAAATTTCAACTGCAGACATTTTACGACAAAGAAAAAAAAAAGATAGTATAAATTTTGACCAAGTACTATTAAATTAATGTCAATAAATGGTGTGTTTGTTAGGGAGAAAAATATTTCTTTTGAAATACTTTCAATTTTCTTATGTTCCTTAATCAAAGTATCTTTATTTATATTAAGTTAAAAATACTAGGAGTAAATATAATTTATAATTTATAAGTGACATTTTACGTTAATTGTCTCCAGCTCTCCACTTCCATCATTTTGCCCCCTTGCTCTCCTAAGATCCCACCTCTAAATTATATCGGTGGATTTTATAATATTTGTTTAGATTATATATAAATATTTTTTTTCTACTTTATTTATGCTCTATTTAACTCATTTACCATATTTACTCTTTTTTGGCTTTAATAGAAGATATAATTATAATATTTTAGTTAATGGTAGCATTCTAAGCTATTTGAAGTATTTTCATGATTAGTTAAAACAACTCTGAGTTGATTTAATTTGCTTCTCTAAGGTAGTGGTTCATGTATATATACAACAATTTTAGACAATCATTAGCAATATATAAGTGTAAAAGAGTGTCATCCACGCGATAATATAAGATCTGTATATATTCCATCTTTTTTAAATCTCACTCGTTAATATTTTATTTTTATTTTTGTAGGTCCTAGAAAGTAACAAAATGGACCATTTTATCAAATATATTTCTAAGCAGTTTTGATTTATGTAGATTTGTCAAATATTTAATAAATTATATCTATTGAATTTATGGAAACTCCAAATTTTTTTAGCAAGAACTCATAATTAGAGCCTTAGAGGTGCAATTTCTATTATTTTGGGTTTATTTTCTAGAGTTTGAGATAGCTCTTTAAGCTGTACCTTCTAATATTTTTCTTGTACTTTTAAGTATCTAGTGCAAAATATTTAGTGTTGCAATTTTTAGAATTTGATGAAAAATATATTGATGGTTATTGTCAAATTTTTTTTTGTCACATGAGTACCCCTCAAATCAAATAGATAGAGTTTATTAAATTTTATACAAATTTATCAAAAGTGATTATTTGTAAGTAACTAGAAAATATAATTACTTAAAACCTAACCCCATAAATAAAGTACCCTTTTTGCTTAATAGGTTTGGTCCATGTTGAGTTTGAATAAATTAGGTGGTGGTTGATCCCATTTCAATGAAATTAATGTAAAAGTATTCAAAGTCTTTAGAATCGACATTTCTAGTTATAATGAGAACTAGATACCACATGGGCAGGGACGGAGTTTTGGAGCAATAATAAAGTTATCTTTGTGTGATTTATAGATTACGAATTTGAACCGTGAAAGTAATCACTAATATTGACATTAGGATAAATTGTTTATATCATTCTCCGTGGAATATATATCCTTCCTTAAATCCTGCTAACATGAGATACTTTATGTTTCGAGTTATCCTTAATTGATATAGAATTCATAAACTCAAAGTGTTAGCTCTATATAATCCTGACTCATGGGTCAATGCAAGGATCAATCTTAATTAGTAAGACGTGGTCTCTTGCTTCTTTCTTTTTATTTTGTCTTTATGTTATCTATATATTATGATTTATGTTATCTATATATTATGAATTCGAGCAGTGAAAACATTCACTAATATTCACAATAGGATAGATTGTCTACATCATATTACTTCGAGATGTCACCCCTCCGCAGTCCTGTTAACATGAGATACTTTATGCTCCGAGTTATCCTTAATTGATATATAGAGTTCATAAACTCAAAATGTTAGTTTTATCTATTGATCTCGACGCAAGGGTCAATCTTAGTTGGTGAAACATGACCTCTTTCTTCTTTCTTCTTTTTTTCGCTCAGTATTCGATACTCACATTGAACTCCAACTAAATCTGAATTCATTTTTTTGTTCCACCCGATAGTTCAGAACTACCCACATTAGAGTCCGATTAGATTCAAATTTGTGCTAGAAAGTCTTACATTAAGGATAAAGCGTTTCCTAATAAAAGCGACTGAAAAACTCAAACCCAAAACTTTTTACGAAATAAAAAAATACTTACCATCCCACTACCGATCGGTGAAACATGACCTCTTTTCTTGTTAATTCATGTGGTCCGAGTTCTATCCAAATATGTCCAAGACAAGAAGGGAACGTGACAAGGATGTTGTAGTTATTATAAACTACAATTTAACATTTAAAAGTTAGATAAAACGTTTTAGTCTAACATTTAAAATAAATACGGAATAATTTATATCGATGGTCATTAAATTCACTTTTTTTTCTGTTCAAGAAATACATTTCATTAATTCTCTAAACTTCATGATTTATACTATACAAAAGTCACTAAACTAATTATTTATATAAAATTAGTCATAAAATTAGTTTTATAACGATAAATCGATCCCCTTAAATGCCTTCTGAGTCGAGCCTGTCTCATAGGGCTTGCCTAGTGCGATTTACATTCCCTCTGTGGTTTGCAGGCTATTACACAGTGGGGATTTTAATCAGTGCGCACAAAGTGCTCACCCGAAGGGTAGAGGCTATGATAGAGATTATAGCGGCTGCAGATTATTCTGGAGTTCCAAAAAAAATCTATAAAATAACTAAATTAAATGTCACGTGAGAAAATATTTTCTTACGTGGCATGTACACGGTGACAAATTGATATTCTGGCGATGACGTGTCATTTTCAAGCCAGAAATTTGATTTTTGAGTGATTTGTATTTTTTGTTGGGATATAAGTGAAATATCTATTTCGAATATGATTGACTTTTCATTATTTATTTTTGAGTTATTTATTATATTTATTTAAAGTCTAAGGAATCATTAATTTGATAGAGTGTATTAGCACTTTTTAAAGTTATTCGAATACTTTAAAAGTTACTTTAAGTTAACTTAAAAGTATTTCAAATAAATCAATCTAAACATACTCTTAAATTGATTCATTCAAATACTTTATTGTTATCATTCAAAAATGGGATATATTACTGAATTTACTTTCCTTTTAATTAGAGGTTTAGATACCAAATCATAAACATGAATAAGAAAATTTTTAATCGATAGCATCATTAACTACAAATTTCAAAGTAACAAGAAATAAATTATAATTACAAAAAAAATATGAATATTCATTGATATATCAATATTCGTATAAATTAAGCATGATTTGAATTTTCTTTGTGATTCGAGAACTATTAGTTGCATATTTTCAAACTTGGATGATTTGAATTTAATAAATAAAATGTCAAAAAATTCTAACGAAAATCAAATATGTTTTATAGAGTCCGAGTAGAATTGAACACGTCAATACTTAATGTCTACAAGCACTCCTCCAAAATAAACTTTTTATATTACAAAAGGAAAATGCACAACTATCCCCCTCAACCTATACCCAAAATTTTAGAGACACACTTATACTATACTAAGCCCCCTGAACTTATTTTATAAGTAATTTTTTACCCCTTTTCTGCCTACGTGGCATTAGATTGAAAAAATAAGTCAACCAGCATTGAGCCTACAAGATAGTGCCACGTAGACAGAAAAAGGATAGAAAATTATTAATAAAATAAGTTCAGGGGTAATAGGACCTTACTATAGTATACGTGTGTCTCTGAGATTTCGAGCATAGATTGAGAGGATATCCCTATTACAAATTCAAATTAATCGAACTGCAATACTAATACAATACACGGAATTGAGAAACAAAAGAGTAGCCCCAGTAACTCTTATTGTTATATGAAAAAACATGTGCCACCCAGTGAAAACAGAAAAAGGAATCTGACAATTTGCTCACACAAAATTTGCAACTAACTCCAATATAGCTAAACCCACCACTAGTGCGCTCTAGCTATACACACACACACAAATTCAGTTATCTACTCCATTTTCACTTTCACTTTTTTTCTATATTAGCACACAGTTTCTCTCTCCATCTCCATTGATATTTTCAAGCTCTGGTTATCTGCATTTTGCATAATTATTACTCTGAGATGATGATCAGAGATAAAATTTTGAAATTGCATCACCGGCACAAGTCATCGTCTTCTTTTTCGGAGAAATCTGGACATCGATTTGACTTCTCCTTCTCCAATCTACAAGCTCGACAGGTCTATCTCTCTCTCTGTTTGTATTTTGAGTATTTCGAAGTATAATTTATGTATAGTATGAATATGAATTATACAACTGTGTATTATGTTGTTTGATTCGTTTTACTATTTAGATGCCTGATATAGTTTGAAATAATTTTAGTTTTTCAAGCAAATTTATCAATGTGTGTGTATTATGAGCTCGAGGTATATTGAATGTGCAATTAGCTCATGAAACTGAACTTTTCCTTGCTGAATTAATCAGTGTGTGAGAGAGAGACTGGTATTGTGACTCTGAGTATCTCGAGGTTAGCTAGGGATGTGTAAAAATTGAATCGAACAATAAATCGAATAAAAGAAATATTATTGGGTTTTTAGGTTTATAAAAAAAGTTATTAGGTTATTGATTCGGTTTTTACTATAACCAATAAGATGATAATGATTTATAACTTTTTCCTTCCTAAATATTATATATTAATAATTTAATACATAACTAGACATTATAACTATACCAAATTATTAGTACTCTATCCACTTCACACTAGGTTCGCAATTATAACTATTTGATTTTAGTTTTAGTTTAGTCTCGTTGGACTATTTGATTATATTTTTAGTTTGTAATTGTAGGTTGTACCTTTTGCAAGTTTGTACAGGTTTGTAATTTGATTAACATAAGAAATTTCATTTTATGTTTTGGCGGTCATGACATGTAATTACAACTTTTGAACTATTTTTTCTCTTATTGATGTAATTTCATTATCTTTCTTGTTTCACTTTATCAAAGCATTTAGAGAAGTGAGAAGTCATATAATATTTTACGGACATTTTCTTATTGGATAAACCGAAAATCGAACTGATAACAAACAGAAATCGATAAACTGAAAATCGATAATAAAATCTTATTGATTTGTTATTGGATTAGCATATTTAAAAAACAAAAACCGTTGAATACATAAAATCGAACCAAGCTGATCGATGCATACCCTCGTGAATTTTAGAAGAAGAAAAAACTTGAAGCAATTAAAATCAGTGTTGTGTGATATATTTGGATTGTTCTTATTCATGTTTGATTCTGTGTGTAAGTTACTGTTTCAGCTAAATGTTATTTTGGCAGTGTGTGTTGATAAAGTAGAGCATAAGTGCATGTGCAGTTTATTCTAATACTTTTTCTGTAACATGTGATCTTATTTGGACATATCTGTTGGATAGGCTGGAATTTATCTTCTTCTGCAATATTTTATAGTAGAAGTCTTTTGTTATTTGTTCCAAGTCACAGAAAGCTATTAGATAGCCATAACTTTGTTGATTCATCGAAATTATACTGGAAACTTTTACTGAAGAAGTGAACCAAAACTGATGATATTTAATACGGGAAATAGGGAGATGAGTGTAAGTTATAGTTATACATGCCTACTTGAGCAATTGAAATGATGCAAGACTATAGTTGGACTAGAGTGAGATGTTAAGCAAACTTCTGGATATGATAAAATCTAATTTCAAAACAACAATCAGCAAACTAGTAGCTGTATACAACCAGACGACTGAACTAGTGGAAGTAGGTCAATCTACTAATGGAACATTCAATTGCTTTTGTTCAGCATTTGATTCTGGAAGATGAGTAACACTAACAGAGGTTCGAGTGGCAGTTGTGTGATGTATCATGTATGTATGGGCTGTGAACTTGGTTGTCCATTGTCCATAGTTTCTTTTTTTCCTTAGTCGCGGTAAATGTGAAAATGAAATTTGTTAAAATCCATTTGCTGCCATGCAAACATCTGAGGCATTTTTTCTCCTAAATTTACATGAAAAAGGGATTACGGTTCTCTTCATAGCTGGCTGGAGACGAGGAGAAAGAAACACCAGAAGAACATATTTTTTTTGGAAACAATGGAATGACAAATGCTCCAGAATTGATGTAACCAGTCTGTTACTCTGGTATTATTAGTAATAAACAATTGAACTAGGAACCACGTCACAGTATAAGCTATATGTACAACGATACTTTGAAATGATACATATGGAGGTGCACGGAAGGATTAGTACCTGAATTCGGAAGTGCAAAACACAAAAATAGATCATAATAGCTTTGATTGACAGTACACAAGGAAATATATATAAACAACACATAAATATTTCTGGGATATAATAATATTGGACAATGTAGGAAATGAATGACTCATAAAGGAAACAGCCTTAAAAATTTTTAGGTCAATTCAGTACCATATACACCGTCTTGTCTCGTCTTACATATTCACTGTAGACTCTATTTTCCTCTTGGATTTTCACTTCTTGCCTCATTTCTAGCTGAGGTTCTGCCGGAAACAGCCTCTCTACCTCGAAGGTAAGGTCTGTGTACACTCTGCCCTCCCCAGTACACTCTGCCCTCCCCACACCCACTTGTGGGATTACACTGGATATGTTGTTGTACCTTTACATGTTTTAAAAGTTCCAATCGTTGTTCTTGAAAATTTGTAATGTTTAACATGGTGAATTTATTACCCTGCTTTCAGTATTTGTGACTGAACAGATACTCTTAAGATAATGACTAGCTACAAAATCCTTTTCTCAAACTGCTTATATCTATGGAACATTTTTTCAATGTCTATATTTCTTTACTTGTTAGATAGAATTCAAAGACTAATAGTCTAGCATTGACGTCTCAATGGCCTCGCTATCATCATCTTGGCTGAAAATTTACATCTAATTTCAGTTTATCAGACTTTCTATGGGTTTGCTTCCCTCAGGTACCTAAAGGATGGGACAAACTTTCCGTCTCTCTTATCTCTGTAGAAACAGGGAAGACAGTCAGCAAATCAGGGAAAGCCTCAGTACGAAATGGTAATTGCAAATGGACGGAAACATGGTCACAGTCCATGTGGATTACCCCAGATGATATTTCAAACAACCAAGAGCAATTCCCTCTCAAGTTTATTGTAACAATGGTCAGACACCTTCCTATATTTCTATCTGTTGTAGTTATCGGTTCAATAAGCTTTAAGCTTACTGAATTTGCTACACTTAGCTCCTAGTTTTCATGTTTATAACATCATCAGTTTTCTGTTTCAGGGATCTGCAAGATCTAGCATTCTCGGAGAGGCTTCTGTAAATCTTGCTCGCTTCAGAGATGCGAAAGCTTTTACTCCAGTTTCCTTACCTTTGAAAAAATGTAACCATGGCACAGTTCTACAAGTGAGACCTCTTCTAATACTTTCAAGTCTGATGTTTGCACTTTAAAATGCAAAACGTTATCTAGTATATCCTATGATTACCATTTCATTCCTGCATGTTAATTCAACATGTTCAGGAATTACTCTTTGTAGACCCACCATATCGTATTTCACCAAGATTATATGCTTCTTTTGCAATAAACAGGTTCATCTTCCGTTACTCAAGTGCAAAGAAACTTCTTTTTTGTTCTTTTCTGTTGCTTTACCTGGTACAAATAACCTAATTCTCTAACGAATGAATCAATCACTGCTATTACCTTAGGTTCTTGGCCTATATTTCATTCAGGAGCATGTTACCTAAAGCACACCTGAGTATATAATAATCTCAGCTTTTGGCTTTACCTACTATCACTGACTCAATTTCTTATGTTTCTGCAGCTGGAGATCAAGTGTCTGACATCAATCAGGTTTGTCACTAGAACACAACAACTTCTTCCTTAGTTTTCAACATTTCTGTAACTTTTTTTTTCTGTCCATAGTAAAAAGAATCAGTTTGAAATCGTAGGGATAATGAATCCAAAGACATGCCCTTCTATGCTGAAGAAGAGAACATGGAATACAATAACATGGAACTGAAATCAGAGGTATCTAACTATTTAGTCAGAAAGCTTTATGCATCTGTTGATATACATTAGGATATTATATGAGAAAAATCTTGTTTTTGAACTAATATCCAAATATTTGATTATTCACCCAATTAGAACTAGTATTGTACTTAAGTTTGGAAACTAGGCCTTAAATGGAAAATGGTTAATAGAATGATAGATTTATATGTCCTGTCTTCATTTTCAGTGTTGGCCAAGTTTGAGTTTTGATCTAACGCTTTCAGTCGGTAGTCAATCTAGAACCATCCAGATAAAAAAGTCCACAATTATTGTATTTAAAGAGCTGGGAAGTGGCTTAAGTGTTGCCTGGAGCTCATTCTTGAATGCAGCATTAGTAGTTAAGACATGGCATGGGACATGGACACAGACAGACATACAGACTGCAAATTTTTAAAATAAGGGACATTACAAGAAAGCCAAGTAACTATAAAATCATGTATATAGACCAAACAACTTGAATAACTGAAGTCACCCTCAAATATCAGAAGTTGAAGTATATTTCTCATAATTATCAATGCATGTCTTCTCTTTGAGATCTTATTTTACTTGTATCAATGGTGCATTTACTTTGTTACTTTATCTTCTCTAGCTTCCTCTAGAATTTAAGCTAGGTTATGCTTTCCCAACAGGAAACAAGTCTTCCACGGCTGAGTTCATATCATAGCTTTGCCTCTACAGAGGATTCATTGGGCAGAGAGAGTTTTTCATCCCAGAGTGACTCAAATAGGCATGGTAACCTCATAATTGGTAGACAAGAATCAATTGATTCCAGGAGTACTGCATCCTGTGGTTCTTACTCTTTTTGTGAATCACCCAAATCGTACAACTCTCCCTATAATTTAATGATCTCGGGATCAGGAAAGAATGCTCAATATCAAAAAGATGAGTTCAAACAGTTCTCACATGATAACACCGCATCAGTGCAACTTTCAGCTTCCTCTAGAAACTCCGTACCGGGCAAAGATACTACCACTAAAGAACTAATTGCAGAGGCCATGATGTGGGAACAAAATGCTCACAGCTTAAAGATTGACTTGGAAATGTCAAGGAAGGAGTTTGCTGACCAGACACAGCAGATAGAGAACCTTAAGGTGGAGCTTTGTTCATTGGGTACAGAACGTGATGAATCTATGCAAGAAATCAAACACCTTGAGATCCTTTTACAAGAGTCAATGGAAAAGGAAAAAGCAACTGAGAGTTTATTGTTCCGAGTCAGAGATATGGATAGTGTTGAAAAGATTTTAAAAGAGGAACTTAGGATTCAAAAAGAATCAAATGACAATATGTCTTTCCAGCTAAGTAAAACTCAAGAATCAAATATTCAACTAGTCTCTATTCTGCAGGAGATGGAAGAAACTGTTGAAAAGCAGAACTTGGAGATTAAGAACCTTTTAGAAGTGAAGTCGAATTCTGAGAACCAACAGAACCTAGAGGACAAGCTTCAACAGTTGCAGGAATCACAGAAAAATCTGGAAAACACCACTCTTCATCTGGAGAAAATCATCAGGGAGAAAACTCATGAGATTGAACTTGAACGAGATCACAGGACTCAGGCTCTCATAGATTGTGAAGAAAAATGGAAAAATAGATCAAGAGAACAAGAAGAGGAAATTACTTATTTGAAGGTAGAGTTATCCAGGCTTTTAAGTATCGAGGGTTCCAAGACAAGTGAGATCAAAGCTGAAGCTGACTGTGATCTGATCAAGGAAAATGAGACTCTCAAGGAAAGACTCCAGGAACTTGAGAGAGATTGCAAGGAGCTGACCGAAGAAAATCTGGAACTTCTGTACAATCTGAAATCAAAGGGAACTTCCTCTATCAGTGATTCCATTTTAAGATCATCTTCCGTTGACCATCAACTAAGTCAACAATCACCTAGTGGTTCTGAAAGTAAGCAGAAAACCTGTGATCAGGAAGAAAACTTAGCTCTGGAGTTTCACTCACAAGTTAAGGACAATGCTTTGAGGCCAAATGCTGAAATCAACTCATGTTGCGTTGAAGTACAAGAACAAGATCAGAGAACTGAGGTTGCTGCAATGCCATCAGAATGTCAGCAGGAAGGAGATTGTCAAGATGGTTTCATTCATAAAAGTGTACCCATAATATTTCAGAGTTCCAAGTCAGGACATATTGAAGATATCTATACCCTACTGAACACATTATGTAAGTATCTAGCATGTTTCTCGTGCAACAGGGTACAAGACAAAAATGTCCTCCTTTCACTTGTAAAAACTGAGTTTTAAAATGCTATATGTAATTTAGATTTTTGTGAATGTACAGGTCATCCCGCTAAGGACGAGCAAGCTAATGCAGTGTTGGAAAACTTCCAGTTATTGAGGTACAGGTTGGCTCTATATCTTGATGGTAGTCAACATATCGAAGATGAACCCAAAACAACATTAAAGGATGCATGTGAAGTTCAAGATGAAGAGAAGGATGACCTTCCAAAGGAAATTACTCCTTGTTCTTGCTGTGAAAGATTTGAGGATTTAAATAAGGTGCTAGAGGGGAAGATTCAAAATTTAAGTAGTGATAGTTTAGCTAAGAACTCTGAGATACTGGAGCTGAAGACAAAATGTTTGAAAAAAGATGCAGAGATCGAAGCGCTAAGGAATCATCAGACTGATTTGAGTTCTCAAATCTCTGATCTCGAGATGAGTAAATGTCTGATGGAGGAGAGAATGGAAAACATGCAACAAGAACTTAGAGCCACCTCCAATTCTTTAGACACTTACACAAATGGTTTGATGTTTCTTGATCGATGTATTTGTGGAGGTATCTCTAAAATGACGTACGAAATGAAATCATCAGAGCTAGAGAGTGATAAGTATGAGTTAGAATTTAATTTGCATGAATTAGAAAAAGAAAATGTAGATCTGTCAGAACGAGTATCAGGATTGGAAGCTCAACTAAGGCATTTGACTGATGCAATGGAATTCAATCGTTTGGAACTGCAGCATTCTGGTAATCGTGTTGTGAGCCTTGAGAGCAAGATTAGAAAATTAGAACATCAAAAGGAGTCACAAAAGCTCGATTTGAAAGAACAGTTACTGGAGATGCAAAAGCGATGGTTAGATGCTCAAGAAGAGTGTGAGTATCTGAAAAAAGTAAATCCAAAGCTCCAAGCAACAACAGAAAGTCTTATGGAAGAGTGTCGTTTGCTTCAAAACTTGAATGCAGAACTAAGGCAACAAAAATTAAAATTACATGCGAGCCATAATGTTTTGGAAGCAGAATTGAGGAAATCTCAGCATTCTCTCTCCACCTGTTTGAAAAGGATAGAGTCTTTAGAAGCTAACTTTTCTTCAGTGATGGAAGAGATTGAATCAAAAGAGAAGATCCTTAAGTTCAAACTTGATGATCTCCACCTACAGAGTAGAGAGCATGGAGAGAAATTTCTTGTAGAAGGGTGCACTCTGTGTGAAATGTCTCCCGAGAACACAGTTGAAGTCGAAAAGTTGCAAGAACAGGTACAATCCCTGATGGTAGAGATGTCAGATCTTATGAGTGAACTTGGTACTTCCAAAGCCAAGGAGGGAACTTTGGCAGCAAATTGTAATAAGCTATTGAGGATGATGGAACATCTTGTATCCAGTGAAGCAAAGCTTAAATGCACCATTAATGAGCTTGAGTCAAAACTACTGTCCTCTGAATGTCAACTGCTGCAAATGACTGATGAGAATTCTAGCCTAAGGATTCAACTGCATACATTACCATTACTTCAGGAGGAAGTTTTGTATCTTAAAGAAGTACTATCTGGGATGAAGTTTGAAAGTGAGAGAACACAAGTTACACTGTTGTTGAAATATGGAGATTGTGAAGAGTTGAAGGACGAGAATGCATCATTACTTCAGGAAATCACCTGCATGCAGAAGGAAGTGGCTGAAGCAGAAAAATGCAAATACAAGACAATTGCACTAGAGGAGAAAGTTCTGAGGCTGGCAGGAGACTTAACTGCAAAAGAAGTAATGTGTGCCAAAGTTTCCGAGCTGAAAAATGAGCTTTGCCAGCTTAGAAGATCAAATAGCCAACTTCTGTGGAAAATAAAATCCCTTCAATTCGAGAAGGAGAACTGCTTGAAGCAAGTCACATCCCTCGAGGAAAAATTGTCGAAAAAACAACCAGACAACCAAAGAGAGGATGATGATACCGTTCCTACTCTAGATGAGTTGAAGTTCCCAAAGGTGAATCAAGTTACTTCTCTTATATATACTTGGAGTCAATGATACAGTAGCAATGAATCTGACTTTTGTTTTGTTCTGAAAAAACAGGCCGAGGAAGAGAACTTCAGCAAGCATCAGCATGAGATAATTACTCAATCTCTTCAATCGGAGAAATACTTGAAAGTTCAAAAGATCCAAGGCAACTCTCAACAAGTACGTCGTACTAAAACTATTCTCATTCCTTTGTTTTCCTCAGTGTGTAAATATTTAGTCATTACTTTCATTTCAGGAAAAATATAATTAATATAATTTCCTTCTCTTTATTAACCTCATGATATTCCCCCGTATCTATTTAGAATGGAAACAAAGAAAGCAATTACTACAGAGATCTTCAAGAGACTCTTGCCAAAAGTGTATCAGCGAACCAATTTCCGGGCGATACAGTAGCTCAGACTTTAGACAGCAATCATATCAGTAAATCCCATCCAATTAGGTGAGCTACTTCTTCCTGAGCTTTGTCTGTGTTCTCATGATGCTTATGTCTTATGATCTTACTTCGCTACTGGTTAAATCCATCTAGTCTGATTATTCTTTTGAAAACTGTTAACCAATCACAGCGACAAATCGGCATTATCAACTGGAAACTGGTTTAGCTACCAGTTGAGTTTACAATCCTAAACAATACCTTTCTAAGGATAGAATAAGATTATCATTGGCCGGAGCTACAGTTCTGCTTACGTGTTAGCCAGAACCCAATAACCTTTGGCCCAGACTTGTATTTTTGTTTAAAATCCACTTAATCTCCTCTATGTGCTTGTTTTATTCTGTAGAATCAGAAATACTTATCTGCATTATCGACTAACAGTATGTATGATCAACTTACTATTGTAATCTAATTAATTATTTATCCATATCTTTGTGTCTTCAGTTTGTCATCCAAAGGAAGAGATGATAATATGCGAAAAATATCTCAGCTTGAAGCTGAGCTACAAGAAATTCGTGATAGGTACCTGAAAATAAGTCTTAAATATGCAGAAGTGGAGGATCAGCGCGAGCAACTTGTAATGACTTTGAAAGCCATACATGATGAGAAGACATCTACAGGATACCGTAGCCTTTCCTCTTTCTGGTGCTGATATGTGACAATTTTTCTCCGGTACGCCATTTTCATACACAGCTCATTCAATGAAAGAATTGTATAAATAATTTAAAAATGTGCCAATCGACCATATAGAGTAGCAAATGTTAGATAGTTTGTGATCCACTATGCTGAAGGAGTCATTTAGCAGAGAAAAAAGAAGTTTATTTCTGCCATTGTTGTACATGATTGGTCTAGGTAATTATTCAGATGCATCCTACAAATTAAGCAATAAATATTCTTTTTCCTTCTTTCCTTTCTATTATACGTATTAGTTATGTTGGAATTAGTTATTCCATCTTCTAGTTATGCGTGATCCACAATTGCAAACTAAACGTCATATAGATTTTATACGTAAATTAATACATGAAGTTATTTCTTCACTATGAAACGACCCTTAACTGCACTGAGGTAACAAAGAAAGACAAAAAGGAGGAGTCTAATATGTTCCAGTTTTTAATGATTCGAAATGATTTTGTAATTTATGCTATTTGAATATTATGTAGTCGTGATCTTTTAATTGTTTTTAAAAAAAGAAGTATTTTATGCTATTGGATTATACATTCGTTTTACAGTTTTTTGAATTTCGATAATAAAGTTCGTCAAGGTTACTCCTCTTCTGTGACTTGTCCTAATTAACTACTCAAAACGTGCACCGACATACTACTATATCTTAAATCCTCTTCTATGTTTCGATGTGGCTAATTTACTAATATTAGTGATCATGGGTCTTTTTTGTTTTGTATTTCAAAATTTACACCAACTAATCGGGCACAATTTTTAATTCTTTTTTACCCAAAAAGAAAATTGTCATAGCTCTGCTCAATCTCTACTTTTAGTAGTACAATTTAATATGTATTTTTCCAAAAAAATATATTACTATTTGTTGTTTCATTTATTGCGTTTTGCTATTTCATTGTCGTATTTTTTTTATGGCTCTCTTTTTGAATGTATTGCATCACATAATGGGAGAGATGTATCCGAAAGGAGATAAGAATGTATCCAAAAGAGGATAGGAGCGAAGATTTTTGTAACTTTTTTAAACAGTAAAATTTTTTAGAGATTATTATATCTTAAATTGCATATTTATGTAATTTTTCCTATTCTTTTTTACGGGATTCTACGTGAAGTGCTTCTCTATTGAACCGATAATCCATCAAAAAAAATCTCCCAACCAGCAAAAAGATGATATAAAATTTATGTACATATTACCCTTATCGAACCTCATCTGTACAATTACGCTGATTATATTATTGTTGTAACTCAGCATCAATAAAATTGTCCCCATGAAATGATGGTAGAAACTATAACGCATTCCTCTTTCTTCTAAACCAATGGTAAATAAAAAAGAATTTAACAATTTTATTTACGAATGAATGATGCAAAAAAAGTGCCTTTCGTTTTTCCAATTACACATTGCATAGCATTCCATATATAATTAGAAGAACATAGGCAAAAGTAAATAAACACTCTACAGAATAACAGAAGCTTGGTAGAGGGAGCATTACAACTCCTCTTACACCTTACCAACCTTCTCTCTTTACCCTCCTATCCCTTTCGACTTTTTTTTACAGTATTGAGTAAGCTCGTATCACCTCAACAATGGGTGCGCGACACAACGGACACTTCCCTCCGCCTCTCACCAATTCATTTGCACATTTTGAACAAGTGCACATGTGCCCACATCTGTCAATTGGAGGAAAACAAAAAAATACACTTAAGCTATTCACGTCATCTTGAACAAAATATTCATTTACTCAACTATATATCTTGTGTTTACGTCATTAGATCACTATATAGAAAAAGATCGGTAGGATTAGTAGCCTAGGCGAGAAAAGGCAGGTTATCGGTAAAACAGGTTAAATAAACTAATAATGGGAAATTATATACACTATTGGCATTATATAAGTTGAATCCAGTTAGATTTCATTAAAATTGCAAAATATGACTTTTACCTGTACAACAAGGAGTCGATGTGACTGTCACAACAAACACAGCAAGTACCCTTTTTCACGTTGCCCCACTTAGAACCATCGACTGAGGTCTCTGCAGCCCCTGGTTCAAATGAAACCCAATTAGATGGGGAAAAAAGTGGTATGATAAAACAGAGGGTTAGAAGATGTTCGACATTTATAAGCAGCATTAACATTTCATAATACCATTGGTTGACGAACGTACCTTGACCACCAGCTGATCGATTCAAAGCAGCTGAAACTTCCTGCCTGACAGAGCGTTGTAGCTCCAGTTGCATATCCATGCAGGATTCTAACATTCTTTGCATGTGGTTCATGCCTTGCTGCAGTCTTGCCATGTCTGCTCTAAGTTCATTAATCATTTCCCACTCCTGCTCCAGAACAGCACTAAGTAAGCTCATAATATAGTGACATACGACTTCTGCATTTTTATAGAAGATGTAGATTCTGCCATACAAACTTACTAATTTAAAACAATTACCAATTGTCTGGCATAAACAGAAGAAAATCTCTTCTTATTCACGACAAGCACCAACCGAGATGCATTCTCGTTTCTAATACAGGTAAAGACTACCAGAATTGTGAAAAATTAGGAAGATCAACAGAATTGGAAAAGATGGTTGAAATGATCTTGGAACATGTTGCTTCACTATCACTAGTTGCTAGACGCCTAGCCTAATTTTAATTTTTGTTGTATATTAGTAGAAAAAGTGATAATTTGAAAATATTATCAATCGCCTGGCTTGATCAGAATATCATCTGCTTTTCTCATTGGCAAAATACATTAACTTAAACAGGATTTCCTTTTTGATACTGGTATGTACAGATTGCTGATTTCTGAAACTTGGTAAAATAAAGAGAACAGAAGAAATAGTACAAAAGATCATGGCGCCAATCACCCATCAGTAAAGAATATACCCAGAGTAGTTTTTGATTTTTTGTATGTGTTGGACCCAAGTCGTCTTACTAAATTACACAGATTAGGTATCAAGATCAATACTATCATATATATCATAGTTGATGCTGAATGGAAACATACAACTCCAAGAACGAAGGAATATCTTCTTTTTTTTGTTTTTGATAAGCAGGATGAAGCAGGTGACTTACAAGTTCAGAACGATGCACTGCGTGACGTGGCCAACTTGAGTGATGCAAATCCTGATGCCAAAGTGGCTGGGGTGGTGGCACAGGAGGAGAGGGTAGCACAATTGAAGGCCGCCCAACTCCATCCTGCTGATCATCATTTTGGTCATCATTATGCTGGTCTGGACCCATTTCAGGTGAAACAGGAATAGGCAAGTTCCGATGCAGATCCCAATCAATAGGAGAGCGCCCTTGCCTTTCCACATATGACTGAATTAATTGATCTAAACTTTCACGGAAACCACTGCGAAGAAGGTTGGAAACACTCCTCCTACCCAACAAAGACTTCCAATAAACAACAGACCAAAAGTATGCCTAAAAAGGAATGGAGTGGGAAAACACAATCAAGAAATAAATTTTACCTGCTAAGAAGCTCTCTAAGTTCCATACTATACACATTATCATCATCAGGTGGGTGGAATCTACTAACTCTCCTTAACGGGACAGGACGCCGCATTCGTGGAGGATCAGAAGGTCCTGCTGACCAAGACTCCACAGCTTCTCGTGAGGCATCCTCATGCCAAACCTCCTGGTTTTCTGGGAAACGATGTTCTGCTCTCCCCACATATGCTGTTGTTTCAAGGGACCTACCAGTTGATGGATTTTCTTGCCAATTCCTGCTTACATTCTCTGTGGTCTCATCAGTCCATACATTAGAATCATTTGATGTTAAATTACGTTGTTGTATTCCTTCCTCAGCTTCAACAACAGCTTCCACTCGATCCCTTCCTTGATTAGGAGGAGGTTGTTGATTCATACTCTGACCAGAATTCTCACTGCGATCAGGCAACTGATGCACAGTGCTCTCCAGCTCGCTGGTCTGCATTTGTTCACCATTTTCGTTCTCGACTTCCTGTGAAGGATGTGCATGAGTCTGATTATTTCTAGAATCACTGTTCCTACTATTAGATGAATTTTCAGAATTGCTGCTTACTTGACCACGTACAATGTTTTCTAATCTGGAGCGGAATCCTTCCCTGGTTTAGAAAAAAGATCACCAACTCATGAATTGAACTGACAAATATTATCATTTCCAACTGAGTAAAGAGCTAGACATCAAATTTGTTAAATGGACAAGTTGAGAAAGAAGAAAGAAAGAGTCCCTCATTCGGTCTAGGGACTGAATATCACCAATCGCCAAAGAAAATATCTCATGCAAAGATGTAACTAATCAAGTGCTTGTAAGTGAGACAGAACAATTAGGATACTTCAAATGTTTATTCCACAGAGGCTAATTTCCTCTAAGCCTGTGGTACTTTCCAGATCTGCTAATTAAATAACTATAAAATTGGAACAAGGCAGCAATACAAGCATCACCATATGCACTAACAACACCACAACACCAATTCCGATAATAATAGTTATTATTATTATAACTAAACATCAGTATAATCAGGACAACATTCAGTATTACATGCATGCTAAGACCATAAAACATTTGAGTGTTCCTGTAAAGTTAGTTTTGTGAGAGACTGGTGAAAGGCGACAAGCTACTTTTCTTTTTATGACACTGGTGTCCGAGCAGATATGCGAGCCAAGTCTAGAAGCTACGTTATCTTTTATTTTATTCTATTTGTTTTCAGAAAGTCCTTTTAATTTATTTTTACTCAGTTTACAGATGGTAAACACATATAAAGTCATTTCAGGTGTTTTTAATGTGTGGAAGAAAAGAACTTCAAATCCTTCCACCAATGAATTATATGTTATTGCTACATGGGAAAAGGAGGGGAAACGCTTTACACAAAAAAAAGCTCCAATCACCTACTCCGTTCCTCCCAACTTGATGTCCAGATAGAGAAAGTGACAAAAACAGAGGAATTGACGAAAAAACATTAACGTAACCACCTTTTTTCAGGAAATGGACATTAATTAGGAACTGTTCCCTTTTCCTTTTTATCTTTTTGTTACTGTATTGACTTAAGTGAAGTTTATGGCTTATCAAAATCAATTCACTTCCTGGTGTCATGTAGTAATAAAGAAAAAGGGGGGAAATAGCAAAGAAAAGATACCAAAACTTCATAAAAATAGAAAGGGGAAACCACAGATACAATTTGACAACACTTTTGAAGAGAGAAACCACCCAAAGTGAAGCTTCAAAGCAACAACTTTTTACTACTAATTTTGATAAACACAATGGCAGCAGTGGATCTCTAAATGTGATACCAACTAGTGTTGAGTTTAAACATAACCTGAGTTCACCTCAGTTGTAGATGTACTCAAATACTCCCTCCATCCTAATTTAAGTAGCACCGTTTGACTTGGCACAAAGTTGAAGGAAAAAAGGAACACTTTTGAAACTAGTGGTCTAAAAGAAATTTTAGATATTTGTGTGGCTACAAATCATTTCATACAAGGTAAAAGGAGAATTTTAAAGTTAAATTGCTTCTAAGTTTTTTTTGAGAATTAAGACGCGACATTAAATTGCTTCTAATTATAGAAAGGTGAAATTTTTCGGGACAAACTAAAAGGAAAAAGGAGCCACGTAAATTGGGCCAGAGGGAGTAACAATTCTCATGCTAGTAGATTCAGTTTACAAGGCAGAAAACTGGCCGGCAGCTTCACTTGTCCATCAATAGCAGGTATAAAGAAGCCTCAGTAAGATAAGACATCTCAAGTATGCATGATAATGTTGCATTTATGAGATCAAACAGTAACTTACCAATTTCACCATTCATTTTCAGCGAATCAATATTTCCACTATCATTTCTCTAAGAATTATGGTAAGGGGATTTTAGTAAATCAGAAGATTTTCTCACATCTTAGTGAGAGAGGGGAGCTTATGAGAAGATTTCTTTCGCGACTAAGATTAGGACAAGATTTTCTCACGACTAAGAGATAAATGTGCAATTGTTTGCTATTTGAGTTGCAAGAGATACGCCCTAAGTTGCTCGGAGTCGAGTGCTGGTATCCGACACGGCTATGCGAATCTGAGGGTTAGATTTAGCAAAATCTAAATTTAAGATTCAGGGGTCCAGATCCAAGTAGAGATACGGGTGTAGGGCTTCGGCTAAAATAATCTAAACTTTTAAGTCGTCTTCCCTAAGAACCCTTCTTCTTTCAAGTTCTCTGGTTCTTCCCTCAAAAAAAAATTAAAAAAAAATCACTCGAGGCCTTCCACTAACTCTCCTTACAGATCGTTGCTACTATCAACCAGAAGTAACAACACAACCACTTAAATTCTTAGTTTCCCTCTGGCTGGCTTGAAACTTGAAGCAACGAATATTGACCAAGAGGAAAAGCTAAAAAGGAGACAAAAGGACTACAATTTTGAAGGTATGCCATTTCTCATGACTTAAATCTATTTTATCTTTTATTTTGAGATATCGAAATCTCTTTTCCCCAAATTTGACCATATACTCTGGTCAAAGTATCCGATGTGGGTTGACCAAATCCCACACGTATCCCGCACCCGTGTCATGTCGACATGGGTACGGCAGTAAAAAATGAAGAGTCCCCACAACTTAGGATACAACATAATAGCCAAGGAAAAGACTGACCTTTAACTTTTTTTGCCATGGCAGTCCAACCAACTGCACAACAGCATAAAATACACCTACTAGATGTTATTTTACACCATAATAGCCAAGGAAAAGACTTATCTTTAACTTTTTATGCCATGGAAGTCCAACCAACTGCACCACAGCATAAAAAACACCTACTACATGCTATTTACACCAACAATGCATGAACATGAAGTCCAATTAATTAGTAGGGCATATTTCATGAAGGCAAAAAGATCAAAATATTAAAAACAAACCAGGAAACAAGACTATATTACATACCTCAGCCCTGAGACGGTGTTACGTTGTCTTAGCTGAACTAGTTCACTTGCTGCTATTGAAGGTGGTCTCTCTTCCTCAGCAGGCCTTTCATGCAAAAATCTTCCTCTGAGAAGTGACTGTAGAAGGATATAAAACTTAGAGCCAAAGCGGACATGGAGCATTTAGTCATAATTTCTATTGAGAATGCCACACAAGAAAAGAGCACAAAGAAAAGTCCGGCTTAAGAATAAAGGCATAAAATCAGCAACCAACCTGAATCCGATTGCGATGGGCAAAATCAGATACTGCACGATGCTCCAGCAGACCCTGAAGTTCCCTCTGCCTTTCCCTTTCAATTCTCATAAGCAAATCAAGTAGAGCCTGCCTCCCACGCAGCCTCAACATATCCCTACGAATGTGCTCTGGTTGGGCTTCCTCATGGTCCACAACAGACCCTTCACGAGCACGATCTCCTTGAGAACTAAGCCTAGTGGACTGTTCCTCCCTCTGGCTACCACGAGCTCCTCTCTGTTGACTAGTCATTTGAACCCATTCCCGCACAATTCTCACCCTTTCACGTTCTGTCTCCCCCAGCCATTCCCCTCTTGGACCACCATTCCTCTGAGGCTGAGAGACATTAGATGAATGGTCACTGATCCCACTCTCCATCCATCCACGAACAATTTGCCTCACCCTCTCCCTCTCAACTTCCCCTAGATCAGGAGATGGTTCACGGCTGGAGTTTTCATGGTCTCTATGATCATTCTGTGGTCCAATTGGATCATGAGACCAAGTACCATACTCATTCTCACTCTCACTAGCATCCACCAAGCTACCTTGGTTATCAGTTTCCCGGCTTTCCGACATATTCGCACTAGAAACATTGGTATTAGAATCCATGCTCCTCCGTTGTGTCAACCTTTCCCTCACCCTTTCTCGTGCACGATTCAACACATGTTCATCCTCCAATTCTCGCCACATCTGCAAAATATTAGAAGCCCTCGTGTTTATTCTCTCAGAATCACCACCCTGACGCCTTGAGGTAGGAGATTGTGATTCCCTCAAGAACGAGGAATCAAGCATTGAAACAGTGTGTAAACCAGCAAGTGCCATCAGCTCAGACTCACGGTTCCTCCTCTCAATAGTAGTAATCATCTCTTGAGCCTGTCTTGCTGCCCACCTGCTCAATATCCTTGAGTGGCGCCTCCTGGCAGCAGACGACTCTGCCAGGTCATCACCTTCAAGGTCAGACCTCCTCCTCCTCCTTACAAGCTGATCAGACTCTTCATCCTCATCCTCAGTATTACGCACTGAACTACACGAAGCATACGACATACACTCATCCAAGTGACCACACATCAACTCCTCCAGTCCCCTCTCAAACTCCGAACGCACATCATCCCCCGTACTCTCCGGCTTCTGCTGCATTTGCTGCTGAACATCTTCCATTTTCAAATCCCACTTTATCCCAACCCTAACACCCTTAACACATTTCCCCACAAAAAACTATCCAATTCCTAAATGCAAAACATCACACCATTATCTCCCACAATTTCACCTCCATTACCAAACAAAACTAGCCCTAAACTCAATTCCATAACAAATCTCCTCAAATTACACTCCTTTTTCAATACAACCAAATCACTGATTAAACACATATCACAACCTGATCAAATTACACAATCCATAAAAAAAACACAAATTCTCATCAAAATAAACAAAAAAAAATGCATTAAGATCTAGGAAAAATCATGGAAAAAAATCCGCTCAAATACAAAGTTCCGCAGTAACAATAGATTTAGGTCATTATACAGCGTATGAAGCACCAAAAAAATCCAAAAAAAAATCAAAAATATTACCTGAGAATCGCTGTTCCTCTATACATCAAGTGTGAGAATCAAAACCCTAAATTATAAATTGTTATCATATATATGAGTATGTGAATTTAGAGAGAGAAAGCATAAATAGAAAAAAAACGATTGGAAATGAAGAGAGAGAGAATTTGGGGGAGAGAAAGCTATGAATTTATTAAGATGGAAAAAGAGAGAGAAAAGAGTAATGAAGTTTTTTTGTTTTTTGTTTTTTGTTTTTTTATTTTCGTAAATGTTGGAGTATTAATTTTAATTATTTTAAATAATATCTTTTTTATTTTTTTTATTTTATATGTTTAATTTAATTTTTATTTTATTTTAAGAGGATATAATTTGGTTGAAAACCCGGGAGTCTTGTGTATGTTGACACGTCATCCAAATTTTTTTCTTATTTTCAAATTCGTATTATTTGTTGTTGTTACTGTTCTTTTTCAAATTCGTATTATTTGTTGTTGTTACTGTTCTTTTCTGTATTATTTTTTATATAGCTTTTTTCATTTTTGTATTTTATTTTCAATTAGATTAGGGCAAAATGATTAGTACGCAGTTAAGTATGGTCGCACTTTATGTGAGGTTAACCTATTATCATTTATGTTTTTTTAAAGATTTTTTCGTATGTATTGATATATATTTCTTCATTGACTATATATTCTTGTAGTTTGTTACATTTCAAAAGTTTTTCTTTTCTTCTGAGTCGATGGTTCATCGAAAACAGTTTTGTTGTCTTATATAAATAGAGATAAGGTTTACGTACATTTTATTATTTTCAAATTTTACTTTACGAGATTATATTGATATATTGTGATATTAATTTTGATATATTTTACTTGAATCGAGAATTTATGAAAAACAATTATTTTACATTTACATAGTAGGAACAAAATCACATTTATACCAGTTCTCTTAGATTTATTTGTGAGATTACGTTGATAAGTAGCTAATGTTTGTGATTAATTCGATATCTTTTTTAGTGGTCCCTTTCTCTAACTAATTAAATGGAAAAACTAGGAGTATAGTCAATAGTGCTTTACATATGATATTAATTAACAACTAAAAAGAATGAAGATATAATTAATTTAACTTTCTTGTGATAATATTAAATGTTATCTAAAACTTTCATATTATTTGGTTATTTCACCTTTGAAGCTTCCTATAAATGTTCAATTACCAAAAAAAGATTGACGTAAAAAAAAATATAAGAACACTTTAATTATGTTTTTATATTCAAATACTGTTTATTTGTTTTTTAAAAAAAAAAACTATTTTGGAGATGGTTCATAATTAGCTTATGTAAAGATATAATTAATAATATGAGGAATATGTTCTTTTATTTTAATATATGTGTCAAATTTTGATATTATTACTTTTAGTCATAAATATAAATATGTTACTATATAATATTTATGTGATTATAGAATCGTTGAAACTATGTATCTATAAAAATAAAGGTAAATACAAAGCTTAGGTAAAAATTATTTCAAAATTTAGAAAAAAACATTATTTTCTGAAGGAATAAACTAAAAAGAAATTTTATCGCATAAATTAAAATGAACGAAACCGTAAATATGTAACTAGCCACATGATAATTATTGAGGGGAGAAATATCAACACTATTATGTATCTTTAATTAACTTTGGCAGGTTATAATTATTATTAAAAGTTTAATTAATTTAAATCCTTAAATTAAACATCATAGTTTAGTAATTTGATGAGGGTTTTTCTTACCATATTAGTGAATTCAATTTTTGTTACTCTTTTTTCGTGCATGCTTATGAGTTCAACTTTCACAAATATAATCCTTAAGAATTATTATATTTGTTTAAGGATCTAATTAAGGTCAAGATTAATATGTTTCAGGTCGATGATCGATTTGAACAGAAAATTCAAGTTTCACGAGATCTATTAATACAAAACGATGTTAAATTATGGTTATTGCTAAGTGAAACTAAAATAATTTTATATATTTTATTTAAAATTTATTTAATACAGATCAAGACTGAAAATTTAATTTTTTTAGTAGTAATTATTTATTTTTTCTAGTGGAATGATACATTATGTCTCAATAGATCATTCAATTTAGTTTTAAAAAAAAAAATCTTAAGTATAAAATATTGGTATTGTTAGAATAATAATTTTATATCATCTTATTGTCTAATAAGGTATTTGACTTATTTTTAAATATATATAAGGATTTGATGGTAAAGTGCACAAATGATGGCAAACTAATTCTTAGTATATAGTATTTTTTACGTCTTGTAATTGATACATTTTATATGAATATGATCAGTCATATCAATATATTTTGAATAATAATGATTTAAATTAAAGATAGTCATAATAGTTCAATTATAATGTGTACGTAATAGTTTTTTCATGTCACAATTTTGAAAATTGATACAGAAAAATTAAGAATTTATTACGTTAATATAAATCGATTTACATAAAATTTTCTCAGTTGTTTCATGTCATAAATAAATTTGAACTTCAAAAAATTCGTCGAACTTGTGTATTCATATATTTTACGATCAAAATAGTCGTATGTTTATGGAACAGAGAAAACGAAATAATTTCTTTAGCCTTTCAATATTATAAGATATCATTTTCTTTACATCAGTAGATAACTCAAAAAAATTAAAGCATATGACTTCGAATTCTGGTGTCAGCGATATTAAATCTCTCCTAACATAAATCAGATCAAAACACAAACATATTCATAATATTGTACATGCAAAATTTATCTTATACGTATATCATAAATCTTTACCAAATATATATAACGATAAATTTTTATGTTTTATTTTTTTTTGGGGGGGGGGGGG
>NC_028647.1:2289974-2297457 GCF_001406875.1 Solanum pennellii
GGGGGGGGGGGGGGGTTGAGGGAAATGAGGACCTTGTCTTAGTGAAGAGGTAATTGGGGAGTGCAATTTGGGTGCAATGCATAGCATATGGTTGAGATGCCTTTTTCAAAAAGCTCATTGATGTTGAAATTTGTACTAGATCTCCTCCTTTCTAAAAACTCACATAATAATTATATTTTATATTTTTATTATATTATATGGTGTCTGACTAACTAATTTAAACAAATATTTCATCAATACTAAAATAATAATTGTATTTAACTTAAAACTTTAAAGTATTTATGAAGAAAAGCTATCATATTTAGCTTCAAAAAGCAAATTCGACTACTATTTAAAAATATGTTTTAAAAGAAGACTTCACACTTTTTAAAATGCTTTCGACTTTTTAAATTTTTTTACCAAAGAAGTTATTAATCTTTTCTAAATATACGATATAACTCATATGAATTATGATTTTCGCATAAAAATGACAAACACAAATCGAGAAAAGGTTAAAATATACCTTACTTCTAAAATGTTATTAGGTCAAAATGTAAAAAAAGAAAAGTACATGATAGTACTATAGAATATTATTGTTGAAACTTTACGTTTATATTCCTTCTTTTTGCTCAACAAAATTCCATTTTCTATTAATCCACGTATTTATTTCCTTTTTTAATCAAATCATTCACAAAAGAATATATATTACACATGACAATCACTATTAAAGACTTCTTTTACTTTAGCATATTCAAGAATAAGAATATACTTTGTAAAAAAAATTATAAGTTAAAAGAACTAAAAATTACGATGATTTGTACATGTAGGATCTTCGGGTTTCATCGTTAAAATTTTAGTCTCATAAAAAAAGATATACAGATAATCGTTTCATTAGAATTTTAAATAAAATTATTGTGGTTTGTTGGAATAAGTTATGATGATCGTCAGGATTTTGATCTTTAACATAACTTGAATTATGGACCTAGAATTATGTATAGGTCTAACATGTTTTTTATTAAAGAAAATTATCCAAATTGTTCTGAATCAATTTCAAATAACTCTAAATTCGACATCAAAGTCAGTTCCAGTAATTAGAATCAACTTAAATCTTCAAAAATCAATAGACTCGTTTTATTTTCTTCTACAAACAAGCTCAAAAGAAAATCAATAATAATGTTCTTCGTGTTCTTTCAATCAAATCGATCCAAATTGGTCCAAATTAAATAAGTAACAAGTCTTCGATTTTCCACCACACATATGTCTAGAAAATAGAAAATAAAAAAGAAGAATAGGAAAAGAAATTCCTAATATATACATATATATATCCTAAATTTCTGGAACAACAAAAAAAATGTAAATTATTTTATTTATCATGTTGCTTCACGGAATAAAATGTTTTAAATATTTTAGAAAGTGACAATTTTTTTTTAAAAAAAATAAACTTATAATTGATGTGTACTAGTGTTTATGAAGACCTTCTCATCAATCTATTTAATTAATTATAAATATTTCTGAAATAGTCTATAAACACAAAAACATATGCTAATTCAAAGGTTAATATATAAATGATCAACTATAGTATGGATAATAATTGATTTTATTTTTACAAGACTCTTGTAGATATTTTTGAGTGATGCAAAATTCTTTAAATTAAAAAAAAAAAAAGAAGGTAAAATCAATCAATCACGATTTGAAACAAAATACAAAACGTGTCAATTCTTGTTGCTTTGTTTTTTTATTAATTTGGATATTCTTAAACAGAGTTTTCTATATATTTTAATAATAAAATTATAATTTTACTTACCAAAATTATTGAACAAATCCATTTCATTCCAAATAATGATTTTCATTTCATTTTCCCACTATTGAATCAAATGATTAACTCTCTTCATTAAATTAATACAATAATTGATTTAACAAATGGACTCTTGAGTAGAAGATTCTTTTTTGTTTTTGTCCTATTAGAAGTTTTAAATTTGACTCGTGAGAATAATTTGTTTTTTTAATATTTATGAGCTTTATATATCACGATTTTAATAGAACATAAGTTCATATATTTTAGAACGCTTATTAATATTTAGCCAAGATTCTTTAGTAAATATATAGGGAATAGCTTCATTAGATGATGTTAGAGTTTAAAGCTTTGATAAGTTGAACTTTAATATATGTTAGCGTTTAAAAACTCTAAAAACACTTTAAGGAAATCAAACTTTCACAATTTAATGTGAAAATTAGCTATAACTTTAACTTTTAACGTTTCATAGAGTTCGATCAAATTTTCATATTTAAATATAAAAATTTGCTAGAGTTTCAAATTATACAATACATTAGTGGAGTACAAACTTGATAATTGCTAGAGTTTCAGAATGACTCGTAAACAGAATGACTCGTAAATTTAAATTGATAATTGTTCAAACTTTCATAAAGAAAATTCTAAAAAAAAAATTTCATATTTTGATTAGGAATATCTTTTAAAACTCCAATAACGATTCATGAAGTTCAAAAATGGTAACTTTTAAACTCTAGTAAAAAAATACTAGAGTTTTTCCACATGTTGTAACTAGGGTATATATTTTGGTTAAAATTTTATTTTTAAAGTTAAAAGGTGGTTAACCAAACGCTTAATAATTTTGAAACATTGTGTAAAACTTAATTAATAACAATATAAAAAATCAAGTATTTATCAATTTCTTTGAACTATATACATATATAAATCATCAATCGATCATTTATCTGAATTTCGAATACCAAATAACTAAATGATTAAAACCAATTAACCTACAAAATTGTCAAACAAATTGACAAAAGGCACTTGGTATTAAAGACTTTTAAAATCTAGTAATAGCTCTACTACTATTATAACACATGTTTATGTCCATAAAATCTATAATAGTAGAAAACAACTTTATATTATATATATAAAAAAAACATGAATGCAAGTAAAATCATGACTAATGACATTTCCTTTTTTTCACTTACATACAAGATTTAATTACTTGCAAGAAAACATTTTTTTTTCAATTTGTCTCACAATAATTCATTACTTTAGACCAAAACCAATTCACATATTTATGTCATATATGGAACCATGTTTATATTATTTATTTTTTTCACTTTTTGTTGGAGTTTAACTTATATGTGCTAATAATAATGTAGTGCTATGTTAATGGTTGTTGAAATATTTGTATTTTAATATTAAATCAATAATTATATTAAGATACCATTCTTAATTTGTCATCTTTGTGATCCACTATCTCATGATTTATAAAGTGGTTATTATTCTTTATTATAACTACTATATCTCATATATATTTCTTCATTACTGGTAATGTATCTCTATTTATCTATCTATTATTAACAAATATTTTCTCCATTCTTTTTTATTTGTCATGTTACGTTTTTTAAAATTTATATTGACTAATTTTTTGAGTTAAATTAAAATTACATTAATTCGATATTTTAAATTAAAAAATAAATATTAAAAATTACACGAAAAGTACTATAAATTATAATTTTTTACATATCAATATGATGAAAAAATATATCTTAAATATATCAATCAAATTTCTTATCGATTGACTCTAAAAAAAAATCATGACAATTAAAAAGGAACATGGAGAATAGATATTAAAAAGAGAGTTTGTGTATAATTAATTAGTGTATGTATGTGGGATGAGAAAGTGATTATGTACATGATAATACTAAATGGTCACAAAATTTGGCCAGAAAATTACAAAATCTATAAAAAAAAATTATTTTAAATAAATTAATCTTTTTTCCATTTTTAATTAAAAGGTATTTAAGTTAAAAATGTAAAAATATTCAAAAAATAATAATATATATAAAATGTCATTCTGGTCAAATTCTGACCATATTTTCTGGCCAAAAAGGATTTTTCTTGTGCATACATATTAACATGTAAATTATATGTCATAATGACAATCTAGCTTGTGATAATGACATTAATTAACTTACTTATAACCTAAGCAATCGCATACCTGCTTAATTTGTCATTAAGACTTTAAGGATTTCATTAATCTCATTAAAAGAGAAGTTCTCTTCTCTTTTTTTTTTGGGTCAAATAAGTTTAAATTATATACGTTGTCAGTATAAATAAATTTTTATACTAATAGATAATTAAGAAGATTTTTAAAAGTCTTCTTAAACTATGAGATTTGAAATCTTAAAATTAAATGTATTATCTATTATAACAAATTAAAATAATTTGATGATGTAAAAATTATTTACGAAGATGTTTTTACTTAAGTAGAGAAACCACGATTTTATCTATTTTTCAATATTGTAAGAGTAGAGAGGCTTAACACTTAATTAGAGACACATAATCTATACTAAATATTCAATATCAAGTTTAATACATGATAATTATTATAATTAACTTGTTCAATCAAGTTTAATGAGGCAATATCCATAATATTTGATGCCTATAACAAAATGATGGCTAATGAAGGAGGGTCAAATTGAAACGACAGTTTTTTAAGCTAATCAATTTCTGGACACGAGGAACACATGATATTATAGATAAATAATATATCGAAATGCATATGGGAGAGAGATATAAATAACTTTATGAGATATAATTTAAGTTCACTACTCGTGCTGATAGGCTGAAAGAGAAATTTATACGTGCCTAAATATCCTAAAGAGATACAATGGATTTGAATCGTGACATATTATATTGCTTATGGTACATAATTATTTTGCAGTTTTATAAAATTGTTCTGATTTAAATATTTTACACTTATTCTGATGAAGATTTAATTATTCTAGTTGAAAATTCCAATCAATTGCTAGCTACTAAATTAAAGTGAAAAATAACAACAAGATATTCCAACTAAGTAATCCAAATTTAACAAAATGTATAATGTGTGTGTTGTATCGTTTGTCTGAATATCTTTAGGTCGATTTAACAAAATATTATTATAGAAAATCTATAATATAAACACAATATGGAAAATGATGATCGTTATAGTAAGATCTTAACTTGATATATATCCTCTACTAAAATGAGAATTTTCTTATGAATATTTACTTACCTATTTTAATTTTTTGACCCTTCCTATATATCTTGATACTTGAAATTTATAGTGTGAGTAAACATGATGTCATTCTTGACCTTTGTCACGTATATTCGGGAGTGAGAGGATAATTATTATCTAGAGATCTGTCTGATAAATTTTTCAAGTTTAACTAATTTGCATCGACAAAAGTAATCTCTACCTTATATTCAAAGTTATAAATCTCTATATTTTTTTTTTTATGAAAGGTCAATTATAATGTTTTTCCTGTTCTTACATATATATGCTCATTGCCCTAAAGACAATAGCATTGGGATGAACCAAAATGAGTGTAGTCATGTCATTCATATAATTCACCTTTTGCGGCTTCTTGTCTCCCTATGCCTTTTCTATGATCATTTGCCATGCAAAGGGATTAGCAAAACTCCATCTCCAAGAAGCCAAGAGAAATATGGTGACTTCTTTGAGGGAACAAATCACATTGCCTTAACATGTCAATGCTTGGAAATTAGGGTTTTGGGGATGGGTGGGGGGTGGATTTTTGAGTTGAGAATCCTATGTTGTAGATAAGTTCTTCGAATCACGCGGTTTATACGTGGTCTCATGATCAATAAAGTGGTTGATGTAAATTTTCAAGATAGGTGTTGAAACAGAACTAATGATGTCGAGCTAAGAGCATTTTTATTGTTACAAAAAAAAAATGGTGGATGTATAAATCCTCTAGTTTTAATAGAGACACAAAATACTAAGTGATTTATTCTTCATATATATCTTCCTAATTTTGATGGATAATAAATTAAATGACAGATCGATCATGATTTTCACTAATAAAATTTAAGATATAATAACAAAAAAGATAAAAAAGAAGTTAAGCGGATTAAACATTTACTATATATGCATAAATAAATGAGTTTTAATCTTGTATATGGAATATAATTTTATGATGAAGAGGTTCAAATCAATATATCAATTTCTTTTTCAAGCTCCAGCACTGATTACTCGATACATGTGTTAATCTAGAGTTCTAATTACGGGTTCGATAGAATTTACTAACTTCAAATAAAACTTTGTATTTGTGTTTAAAAACCAATAAAATTATCATTTTTCTAGAATTTATAATTAGTTAACTCAAAATTCTGGAGACGTATCTTATCGATGAAATTCGCCACACCTCAAAGGAAAAAAAAATGTTGTAGATAAGTTTTCGAGAAACTTTTGCATGCATGGGTCCATGCATAGTGGAAATTGTAACTTCATGAAAATGTTTTAGTAATTGTCTAGTTATAGATGAAGGAATATTATATATGTGTGTGATCATATTTAATCAAATGTCAAATATTATTGTGCCTTTGGTTATTTGTGATTTTGCTATTTGGCATATTGAAAAAGTGTTATATCCAATTAAATGAATCCAAATTATCTTTTATCAATTGTGATAATAATTTCATGTTACTGATCAAACCATGTTACATATGTGGTTTTTCACAAGGAAGCACTAAATATGTTTGTCCTTTTTATTTTATTTTTCAATAATTTCTTTTCACTTTTTTTATAAGCCAAGAGTGTATATATGTGCCCTTTAAATGGCCACGAGGGGGTGGTCTTAAAATTCTTTGATATATAAAACATTTTTTTTATGCTAATTATTTTGATAACATAATTTATATTTTAAGATGTGTAATAATATTTTGATACATTCGCATATTTGTCGCACCAAGTGTTTTAAGTTATATGTTATAATTTAGATTTTTTTACAATGAGAATCATTATTTGTTTTAGAATTTCAAATTTGAGAGAGGAATTTTTCTCTTATCTCTCAAGTTATATATAGACACTAAACTAATCAAGAAATCTTTATTTTTACTAGTTTAATAGAATGTAAGGCTAAAAAAACAAATCCAAATGAAATTAGTTTTATCTTATAAATCAACTTTAACTTCCAAATAATTACATAAATCATAATCTCTCTCTTCTACTCTTTCTCTCACTCTCTCTTTCTGCTTGGCGGTGATCGCTCATAGAGGTAATTGATAAATATACATCTTGAAATGCGTAGACATAGGGAGAGAGGAGAGAGGAGAGAGGCGGGCAAGAGAGTTAGTGTATCCAGATACATGTGAATCATGGTTAAATATAGTGTATCTGGAACAAACTACACCAAATTCAACTCGTGTATATCTGAGATACAAGTATTTGTTGTGCCACATATATGAAACCGAAATAATACTGTTAAATAATATAATTTTAAAAAATTGTTATTTCAACATGTAGTTAGCACCAATATTTATGTGCTTTGTGTTATTTCCTCTAATTTTTGTCACGACCCCAAAACGGGCCGCGACTGGCACCCACACTTATCCTACTATGTGAGCGAACCAACCAATCTAATCCCCAACATTTCAGCCATAAATAACAAAATATAATGCGGAAGACTTAAAACTCATTAATGAAAATCGATTAAATAACTT